>NC_066534.1:16800162-16805162 GCF_024679095.1 Eriocheir sinensis
CTCCTAGCCCACCATCTGCTGTGAGTGTTATTTTTCACCTTCAAATTCGAGGGATGTGAAGCGGAGAAACTGAACGCTAAAGGCCTTTCATCCATCCATCCATTCATCCATCAGTTACGTCTTTACAACGGCACAACGGACTGCATCCACCTCTACCATGCCAGCAACCCGTGTGTGCCTCCATAAAACTATTCTTTGGCCATCCTCTTCTTTCCTTGCCTGGCAGTTGGCTATTAATCCAGCGTCCTTCTTCTCCCGAGGTACCCAGCATCTCTCCTTCACATGTCAAACCTATCTCAGTCTCTCTGCGTCTCCTTCCGTGAACCGACTTCTTGGCATTCTCCTTTCCTTGCCTCGCAGCTACTCTCGTTTTCTCCTTTCCTTTTCCTGAATTTATCATGTTTTTCTTGTCTCCTTCCCTTTCCTCCTTTCTCTTTCCTCCCTTCTGGTTTCTCCTTCACCCTTCCTTCCCTGTATCTCCCTTCTCCTTCCTCTCTCTATCTATCTATCTGTCTATTTACCTACCTACTACCCTGTTATACTAAGCATCTCTCCCTCGCACATGTCAAAACCATCTCTTCCGCCTCCATTTATCTCCGAGCCGTCAAATCTGGACTGTCCCTTTAACCCTATCCGATCCGACGTTTTGTGTATGACTGTTTTTCTTCTAGAGTTAATAAGAAAAAAAGGTGTATCGTTTTGATCGAGGTTCCTGAGGGGAGGCCAGATCGGATCGGATAGGGTTAAAACAGGCCTGCCCAATCAATGGAAAGTGATATTTTAACAGAAACGGAGGCAGCTCGAGCGTGCACAAAACAGAGAGAACTGAAGAAACACGTAGTCGGTCAGTCTGGTGGTTAGATGAAACGGAACAGCTGTAGTTTAGACTCAGTGGACGGGCATGCGCAAGACGGTAAACACTACGGAACGCCACCTTGCGGAACACTCTCCAAATACTGAACCGAGGAACACTACTGGTTATAATATATGAGCAGAACAAAACAAGGCTCAGGGGACGGGCAAGGACGGAACAACTAGCTTAAACGGAACGGCATTTTACGAAACACCAACATAGAAGAGAATGAATGAGGGTGAGAGTGAGTGAAAACTAACAAACTAACTAACAAACAGGGAGCATACGTAAGGGGGCGCGTCGCTTTACTCACTCGCTGACTTGGAAATAGAAAATACGGAAAACTAACAAGCTAACTAACAGGGAGCATGCGTAAGGGGGCGCGTCGCTTTACTCACTCGCTGACTTGGAAATAGAAAATACGGAAAACTAACAAGCTAACTACCAGGGAGCATGCGTAAGGGGGCGCGTCGCTTTACTCACTCGCTGACTTGGAAATAGAAACTACGGAAAACTAACAAGCTAACTAACAGGGAGCATGCGTAAGGGGGCGCGTCGCTTTACTCACTCGCTGACTTGGAACTAAAAAACACGGAAAACTAACAAGCTAACTAACAAACGGGGTGTAGTACCTAGACCTCTGGGGGCGCGTTGCCTCACTCACTCGCCGCCTCCACAACTCCCAACGGTCCTCCCCTAACAAAAACTACCAAAAAAAAAAAAAAAAAAAAAAAAGCTTCATCGAACAGAACGAAAGCTGAAAAGTAACGAACGAAACACCACCACACAACGTAACAACAGCAGAACGAAACGTGGACCATGCCATATAACGTAACATCACTTCATAACGACACCAACACTCGACACAGCGAACGGAACTCCCTCTCCCCGCCTCGCTACAACGCCGCTCCCACATCATCCGCTGACCAAATTGAGTCCCAGGGGGCGAAGCTGTTGTTAAGGCAATGGGGAGGGATTATGACCTATGGGAAGGAGGGAAAAGGGGAGGAAAGGCGGGGAACGGGCGGAGAGAGGGGAGGATAGGATGGAAGAGGGAGGAACCGAGGGAAGGGATGAAGGGAAGAGAGAGAGGGATGGAAAGGAGCCATGGATGAGAGGAAGGGAAGGAGCGAGAGATAGTGTGAAGGAAAGGGAGGAAAGGAGGGGAAAGGAAGAGGAACGAAAGGAAGAGGGGAGGATGAGAAACAGGGAAGGAAGGAGGGAGGGAGGTAGGGAGAGTGAGAAGAAAGTGAGAAAATGAGACAGCAAGAAGGGAGGAGAGGGAGAGAGGAGGGGCTTAGAAAAGGGAGAAGAGGAGGGAGCAGATAATGAGGGGAGGAAAGAAGGGAGAAAAGAGAAGGGAGGAAAGGGGAAGGAGGAAAGGGAAGAAGAGAAAGCACACGAAGACGCAAGGGTAGGAAAAGAGAAAGCAAGAGAGAGAGAGAGAGAGAGAGAGAGAGAGAGAGAGAGAGAGAGAGAGAGAGAGAGAGAGAGAGAGAGAGAGAGAGAGAGAGAGAGAGAGAGAGAGAGAGAGAGAGAGGGGGGGGTGAATGGAGGGGGTGACTAAATGTGGGAGCGGAACAATGAAAGAAAATGGATTAGGGGATGAATGAGGAAGTGGCGGGGGAGGGGAGAGGGGAGGAGGGGGGAGGGGAGAGGAGGGGAGGGGAGGGAGGAAAGAGGAAGGGGAGGGGGGAGAGAAATGCATATGTATGTATATATTTATTTTTTTGATTCAATGGAATGAGAGTGAAGGAGGGGAGAGGGGAGAGAGAGAGAGAGAGGGAGAGAGAGAGAAGCATAAGAGGAAGGAGGAAGAGGGTAGCGAAAGGGAAGACGAGAAAGAAAAGGAGGAGGAGGAGGAGGAGGAGGAGGGGGAGGAAGGGTTTTGATGAGGGGAGAACAGGAATTAGGCGAGAGGGGAGAGTGCTCGGAGTGAATATTGGGAGAGTTAACGGAGAGAGTGGGAGGGCGAATCTCTCTCTCTCTCTCTCTCTCTCTCTCTCTCTCTCTCTCGTTTTCTCCTTTCCTTTCCCTGTCTTTATCATGTTTTCTCTTTCCTTCCCTTTCCTTCCTTCTGGTTTCTCCTTCACCTTTCCTTCCCTTTATCTCCCTTCTCCTTCCTCTCTATCTATCTATCTATCTGTCTATTTACCTGCCTATATACACTGCTTGATTAAACAGTGAATGTGTTAAATAAATAGACCAACAGATAGATAGATGGAGGTTACTGAATGGATGTATAGATAACGAAATATGAATAGTTAGATATATGTTAACAGGGACAACAGGACAGATATTATATTCAAGTGTAATTATTTTCCTGTTAAGTCAAACCTTTATATAATGAATCAATATACAACACACACAACGTTACACTAAAGCTACATCAGTGAACGAAGCTTCCTTTGTTTCTGTTTCCATAAAAGCGATATTTCCAAAAAGCTTAATGTCACCAGTGTGTTTAATTTGTTGTTTGTTTGTTTCCTGTAATAATTATCTCTCTTTACCTGTGTGTGTGTGTGTGTGTGTGTGTGTGTGTGTGTGTGTGTGTGTTGGTAGATGATAAAGATAGATACACACACACACACACACACACACAAGTCGTTTTCCAATGTGTGTGTGTGTGTGTGTGTGTGTGTGTGTGTGTGAATTAAATCTCTTGAGCCGGAAAGTGTTATAATAATTGAGTTTGTGCATAATTTAGGTTCATTTAAAAGAGAAAAGTTACATTATTAGTATTTTTTTTCATTGGGTCACGAAGTTATCGCTGCAAAGTTGCCATTACCGAGGCGAAGTGTAATTACTTGCTGAACTGCCGGCATTATATCGAAAATTTGATTACGTGGAAGTGTGTGTGTGTGTGTGTGTGTGTGTGTGTGTGTGTGTGTGTGTGTGTGTGTGTGTGTGTGTGTGTGTGTGTGTGTGTGTGTGTGTGTGTGTGTAACCTCCTCTCACACACACACACACACACACACACACACACACACACGCACACTGGAAAACGACTTGTGTGTGTGTTTATCTATCTTTATCTATCTACCAACTAAGACAGACAGACATATTGGCAAACACACACACACACACACACACACACACACACACACACACACACACACACACACGAATGAAAACAATAAAAAAAAATAAGAATAAATTATTAATGAGAGTTAAAGAAAAGTAAAGAAAGAAAATGAAAAAGGAAGAAAAAATGAAAGAAAGCGAAAGAAAAGAAGAAAGAAATAAAGAAGAAAAAAAGAAAGAAGGAAATAAAGAAAGTAAAAGAAAAATAAGAATCAGTAAGAAATAACGAAAGGAAGACAAACAGAGAAACAAACGCGAAAATAAAAAAAATAAAAATACATAAAAATCACTTATTATCTTATTTTCCTTTTATTTATTCTTTTCTCTTACATTATTATCATTGATGCTGTTCTTATCGTTGTCTTTCTTCTTGACAACTACATTACGACTTTGAGAGACTTTGAATCATAGAGAGAAGATAATGCATTGGGTTCGACATGTCTCCTTTTTTCTTTTGTTTACGATAAGGAAAAGAATAAAAGAAAACGGAGACTTAATTCAGGAGGAAGTTCAGAGTCAGCAGGTAGACGATACGCGCATTTCACCTGAGTCTTCCCGGCGTGAGGCTTGGAAGCATGACTGGGGTGGTGGAGAATGGGGGGAGGAGAGGAGAAGGGGGGCTGAGGGGAGAGGGTGGGAGACGGGAGGGAAGGAGGGGATAAGGTGGCAGTATGGGGGGGAATGGTAGAAGAAGGAAGGAGAGCTAAGGGGGAAGGGAGTTGAGGAAAGGGGAGTTGAGGGGAGAGGAGACATTGTCGGGGAGGGGCAGGGAGAGGAGGGAAGTAGAGGGGATGAGGTGGAAGGACGAGGAGGGGAAGGGAGAAGAAGGGAGAAGAGGGGCAGAGTGGGGAGGGGAAGGGAGGGAAGGGGAACGGGAGAGGAGAGGAGGGAAAGGGAGAGGAGGTGAAGGGAGAGGAGAGGAGTCATGGGAGGGGAGGGGAAAGGGAGAGGAAGTGAAGGGAAGGGAGGGGAGAGGATGGTAAGGGAGAGGAAGTGAGGGGAGAGGAGAGGAGTCATGGGCGGGGCGGGACGGGGCGGGGCGGGGCGGGGCGTGTATGCGAAC
>NC_066534.1:16812662-16827662 GCF_024679095.1 Eriocheir sinensis
CACACACACACACACACACACACACACACACACACACACACACACACACACACACACACACACACACACACACACACACACACAGAATATCATGCAAAAGAAGAATAGCGTGGAAAAAAAATATTACTTTCCTCAACACTAATTCAACTCCGCCTCTAATTTAATTTCGAGGCGCCGGTGCGATGATGGTATTATTATTATTATTATTATTATTATTATTATTATTATTATTATTATTATTATTTATTTTATTACTACTATTATTCCAAGTATTTCCATTTCTTCCTTCTCTCTTCCTTCATATATCTTTCTCTTCCTCTATCGTCCAGTTTCTCCACTTCCTAATTAACGTTTCCCTCTTCTCTCCCTTCCCTTCTACATCTCTTTTTTCCCTCCCTTGTTTTCTTCTCTCCATCTCAGCATCCTCCCTTTCTCATCTAAACCTTTTCCCTCTTTTCCCTCATTTACTCCTTTACTTCCATTCCTTCTTCCTTTCCTTTCCTTTCATCTTCTTTCGACACATAAATCTCCTTCTCCTTCCTTCTCCTCTTTCTCCTCCCATCACTTCCATTTGCTCCCCTTTTCTTTCCCAGCCTATCATTCCTCTCTCTTCCTCCTTCTCTTCTTCTCCCTCCCCCTCTTTCACTCCCTCTCCCTCACTCTTTCCTTCTCTCCCTCCCTTCCTTTCTCTCCCTCCCTCCCTCCCTCCACTCATGGGACCAATAGTCTCTGGATCAGTGGTTTCCTATTTATCGTTCAGAGTGTGTGACCACCGCCATTGTGTGTGTGTGTGTGTGTGTGTGTGTGTGTGTGTGTGTGTGTGTGTGTGTGTGTGTGTGTGTGTGTGTGTGTGTGTGTGTGTGTGTGTGTGTGTGTGTGTGTGTGTGTGTGAGTGTGTGTGTGTGTTCTTCCGGTTCTTTCTGTGGCTGGAAATGAGAAAGACAAACAGACAAACAGACAAACGGACAGATAGATAGACAGATAGGCGCAAACTCACTCCCTACACACACACACACACACACACACACACACACACACACACACACACACACACGCACGCACAAATACACACATCGCTCCAAACTTACACACACATACACACACAATAAAAAGAAAGACAAACAATCAGAACTTCACACACACACACACACACACACACACACACACACACACACACACACACACACTCCCCCCCCCCCCCTGTCATCCCGGATAATGACCTAAACCCTGAAACACAACACGGATTTAGAACACCTTCACGTGTCCTCTTTGGCCCGGGGAGGGGAGGAAGGGGAGGGAGGAAGGGGGGAGGAGGGAAGGAAGGGGAGGGACAGAGAGAGGAGGAGGGAGGAAAATAGAAGGAGAGGACAGGGAAGGAGAGATATAGAGGGAGAGGAGGGAGAGGGAAGTGGGGAGAGGGGGAGAGGGGAGAGAGGGAAAGGTTGGGGGTAGACTGCACTACTTCCCCATTCTCCTCCTCCTCCTCCTCCTCTTCCTACCCCTCCCATTTCCATAACCTCCCTTCCTCTTCCTCTTTCCTCCCCCATTACCATATCCACCCTCACTAACACCCATGACCAGGAGGAGGAGGGGGGAGAGAAGGGAGAGAGAGAGAGAGGGAAGGGAGAGTGTTTGTTTGTGTGAGAGTAAACAGAGACGAGAAAAGGGAGATAAAACTTACCCTATCTCAGCTTATCTCGCGTTATCTCCCTTAAATACCCATGTAAAAGGGGGAGGGAGAGAGAGAGAGAGAGAGAGAGAGAGAGAGAGAGAGAGAGAGAGAGAGAGAGGGTACAGGGGGGAAGGAGTGTATCAGTGTGGCAGGCTGGCTGGTCGCTCGCCTTCGGTAGACAAAATGGATAGAATTACCATATGAAACGGACAAAACGAGCCATTTTCTCTCATCACCCACCATTACCCCCCCCCCTTCCCCTTCCTTCCCCTTCCCCTGCCTCATTCCCTTGCCCCAATGTCCTCCCTGACCCTCTCTGCCCCTTACCACTATCCCCCCATCGGCACCCACTTCCATGTAAATCTTAGCCTTCCCAGATTTTTCGTTTTTTATTTTCTGTTGTAAATCCTCTAACTTTACTTCCCTTCTTCCCTACCTCCCTCATCTTCTCCTCCTCCAGTTTCCTACCTTACCTTCTTCTCCAGTCCCCCCCATGGCTCTTCTTCCCTTCACTTTCTCTATTCGTCTCCCTTCTTCCGTATTTTCATTCATCTCAGTCCATCAGCATCCCTCCTTCTACTTCCTTACTCTCTATCCAGTCTCAGCATCCACATCCTTCGGCCCTTCTGTTCATCTCCCTGCATTCTCATCCGCCTCCTCAGCATCTTTATCTGCATATGTGGAGGGGAGAGGTCTAGAGGTGGTGACTGTGGTGGTAGTGACGGAGAGAAGGGGAGACGCAGGGGGGAAGGGAGGTTAGTGGGGAGTAGATGGAAGGAGAGCTGGTGTGTGTGTGGAGAATTGATAGATGGAGAGAGACTGAAAGGGAATGGCGAGAAGGGGAAAAAATGGAGGGTGAAGGAGGAACGAATAATGGGCATAGGAAAGAAATGGAGACAAAGAATAGGAACAGAGGAGAAAATAGGAAAATATAGAAAGGGAAAGAGAAGGAGAGAGAGTGAATGGAGGGAGGTGGAAATGAAGGTGAAAGAAAGTGGATAAGAAGAGTAGGACAAGGGAGATAAGGGAGGATGGGAGAGGAAAGGAGAGGGAGAGAGGGGAAGGTTGGGAAGGGAAAGGGAGGAGGAGGAGGGAAAGAGGTTGGGGAGGGAGAGGAAGAGAGGAAAAGGAGAGAGGGGGGGAGGGAGAGGAAGAAGGGAGAACACACATTGGATCTGTGATTGGTCTGTGTGTAATGTGACGCCCAGTGGTGGTGGTGGTGATGGTGGTGATGCATTTGTTGTTGTTGGTGGTGGTGATGGTGGTGACGGTGGTGGTGGTATCGGTGGTAGTGGTGGTAGTAATGGTGGTGGTGGTGATGATGGTGGTGGTGGTGATTGGTAGTGGTGGTGGTGATGGTGGTGGTGGTGGTGGTGATTGGTAGTGGTGGTGATGATGTTACTGGTGGTGGTGATTGGTAGTGGTGGTGATGATGTTACTGGTGGTGGTGGTGGTGATTGGTAGTGGTGGTGATGATGGTGGTGGTGGTTGGTAGTGGTGATGATGGTGGTGGTTATGCTAATGGTTGCTTTGCTGGTGTTGTTATTTATGATTATTTTTGTTTTTGTATTTGTTGTTGTTGTTGTTGTTGTTGTTGTTGTTGGCCGGCGGTGTAATTGGTACCCATCGGCCGTTTGAAGTGGAGACAATGGCCGGCTGAATGTGTCTGTGTGTGTGTGTGTGTGTGTGTGTGTGTGTGTGTGTGTGTGTGTGAGAGAGAGAGAGAGAGAGAGAGAGAGAGAGAGAGAGAAAACACACAAACAGACAAACAGACACACAGACATAGAAACACACCACAACACAACACAACACAACACAACACAGCACACACACACACACTCCACCCCCCCTACCCCCACTCACCCTACCCCCATCCACTCCCCCACCACACACACAAAAGCCACCTTCATTACGCTTCAAAGGACAAGAGAGCCGAGCCGAGCGACTCTCCCACTCTTCGGCCGCTCATCTACAGGCTGAGAGAGGCCTCGACAAGTGCTTACAGCGGGGCCAGAAAGTGAGTGCTTGAGGCCGCTTTCCACCGCCCGCCGAGGATGTGAAGGACAGGAACGAGGACACGGGCAGGAAAAGGAGGTGAAGGAGGTGGAGGAGGTGAAGGAGGTGGAGGAGGTGGTTAACATGAGTGAAAGGTTGAGAGGGGGTAAAGGAGGGGAGGGTGTTGGAAGAGGAGAATAATAGGGAGATAGGAATAGGGCCAAGGACACACGAAGGAAAAGGAGATGAAGGAGATGAAGGAGATGGTTAACAGGGTGAAAGAGAGGGCAAAGGAGGGTGAGGTAGGAAGGAGGGGGCTGTAGGAAAGTGATAAATGAGGAGGATAGGAGAGAGATAGGGAGAGAAGCGAGGATGCATGAAAAGGGAAAGGAGGTGAAGGAAGGGAAGGAGATGGAGGAGGTGGTTAACATGAGAGAGAGAGAGGGCAAAGCAGGGTGGGGCAGGAAGGAGTGGGCTGTAGGAGAGTGATAAATGAGGAGGATAGGAGAGAGATAGGGAGAGGAGCGAGGATGCATAAGAAGGGGAAGGAGGTGAAAGAGAGAGGAAGAGGAGGAGGGAGAGAGGAAAGAAGGATGGCTTTAGAAAGGTGAAGGAAAGGAGAAGAGGAGAAAAATAGGAACAGAAAACGAAAATGAGGAGGTGGTTGATAAGTGAAAAAAAAGAGAGGGGGAGAGAGAAAGAGGAGCAAAGGAGGGGAGGGCTGTAGGAAGGTGATGGACGAGAAGAACAGGAGGGAGATAGGGACACGTTGCTAGATTGTCGTACTCAGCCTCGAATGTTTCCCAATATCCGACCCCAAAACTGCCTTTTCGACCACGATAACTGCCTTCATATATAGTTAGCGTAAAAAGAGTTAAGTATCGGTGTTTCTGGCTATAGCTATGGCTCAGAAACCGGTAAGTACGAGGCTCTGAGTACGATAATCTGGCAACGGTGAGATAGGGGCAGGAGGGAGAGAGGAGAGGGAGGGAGGGGTATAATCGAGAGGACGGATGTAATGAAAGCAGATGGTGAGAGAATAGCCATTACCAAGAACCCCGGTAGACCAGAGAGCCACAGACCAAGAGTGACAGAAGCGACACCATAACGAAGCGGGGAAAAGAGGAAGTAGGATAAAATAAACAGAAAAATGGAAGAGATTAATGAAAGGAAGAGTAATAACGTGAAATCAGACACGGAGAATGACCGAAGACCCACCAACACGTAGAGAGGGGAGAAAAAGAGAAGGTAGGATAAAGAAACACAAAAGAAAGGAAGAAAATAGAGGAAAAATAAAACAGCATAAATTTAGAAGCACACAAAGACTGGAACGCAAAACACACACACACACACACACACACACACACACACACACACACACACACACACACACGAAGAGGGAAATGGAGGAAGTAAATAAACGCAAAGAATGTAAGAAAGAATGAAAGAATAAGAAAGAATATGAAATCAGGTAAATGCTTAAGAAAAAAAATGACAGTTGTGGTTTTCTTTCTTTTTCTTTCTTTACGGAGACCAAAATAACGAAACACAATGAAAATAATAACAAAAACAGAATAAAAAGCTCGCAACACATAGAAGGTAAATAGATAAATAATAAATAAATAAAATGAATAGATATAACAGACTGAACTAGTGATCCTGAAAAAGAGAAAAAATTGACATGGAGAAATACATAGAAAAATAATAGACGAAATAAATAGATAAATGGATGCTAACTTATAAAATGACTTTGGAATATAAAGAGAAAGCATAAATATAACTACCCAAGCCTGTAATGAACATACGAACTTAGCGAAGGAAGCAAAGAATGTTGACCCTACATATAAAAGTGACTAGATATTGCGTTGAAATTAAGGGGTGAAAAAAAAAGCAAGCTGATTTTTTTAACAGTAAACAGCTCAAGGGAAAAATAAATAAATAAATAAATAAATAAAAGCTCACAAATCACTTACCTACTTACCTATTTTTTTTTTTTTTACATTTCTGCGCCAACGAACCTAATAAAAAAACTGAATAATAAATGAAAAAAAAAGAAAAAAAACTACCCTTGCCTTTAAACACAATACTACTAACGTGACTAACCCCTTCGGACCCTTAATACATATAAATAAAAAATGAAGGAGATAACAAGGAAAAAAACTAAGTCCCTCTTCTACACAACAATGCTTAAGGGAACGAAATCCAAGGACAAAAGGCAAACGAAAGGGAAGGAGAAAAGGGAGAATCCATTATTAACGATTTAGTATTTAGTTACAGTGAATCAGAATGGCCCTCTCCCCCTCTCTCTCCCTCCCTCTCTCCCTCTATCCTCTCCCCTCTCTCCCTCCCCTTCTCTCCTCTTCCTTCCCTCCCTCGCTATCCCTCTACCCTCTCCCTTCTTCCCATTCCCTTCCTCTCTCCATCTCCCTCTCTCTCCCTCTCTCTCCCTCTCTTCCTTTTCATTCATCCCTTCTTCTATAGGCTCAGAGTAAAGAGGAGGAGGAGGATTCAGAACCTTATGTAGTGATGGAGTAAGGGTGAAGGTTATGCTAAATCCCCCTTCTCCTCTCCCTTTTCCCCTCCCCTCTCCCTTCCCCTTCCCCTCCCTTCCTCCCTCTCTATATATGCCCAAAATGAAAGGGGAAATTACAACCTTATTTAGTAGAGTAATATGGATGAAGGTTAAGGCACACTCCTCCTACTCTTCCTTCTTCTTCTTCTCCTCCTCCTCCTCCTCCTCCTCCTCCTCCTCCCTTTAGGCCGTGTTGGGCAGTAAGGGGATTACACCACATGTTGCCAGGGCTAATGGGCCTCCCAGCTAAGGGTAAGGATGGACTAAGGGGGGCTAAGGGGATTTTGGAGAGAGAGAGAGAGAGAGAGAGAGAGAGAGAGAGAGAGAGAGAGAGAGAGAGAGAGAGAGAGAATGTGTGTGTGTGTGTGTGTGTGTGTGTGTGTGTGTTACCATGGAAGAATTACGTGTTAGAAGCGAAGAGAGAGAGATTCGCTAACGTTTGATCTCGTCCCCTTGAGCGTTGATAATGGCGAATACACAAGAAGTAGTTCCTTGCCGCGGACGAAGAAAAAAAAAGAAAAAAAATCACATCATATTAAAATCATGCCGAGCGAGAATGTTTTATTTATCTTTTTTTTATCTGTATTCGCGTTGATGAACAAGTTAAAACAGTTTATAAAGAAAAAAAAATATGAAAAGTTTCCAGCAAATAAGATAACATGCAATTTTTTTTTTCGTTAAGGATATAAACACACACACACACACACACACACACACACACACACACACACACATGGATGCACATTCTCGCTTTCCTCGTTTCTTCTTATCTATCTATCTATCTATCTATATCTATCTGTCTAATCTAACCTAACCTACCGAACAGACACCCTCGCCATAGACCGACAAGTCATCTGGTGTCTGTTCTGCCTATGTATTCCTATGTATAACCCTTAACTTATACTGGTCCTTCTCTCCCAATACTTTCATTCTCTCTTCTCTTTCCTCTCCCTCTCCTCCTCTTTCTTTTCCTCCCCTTCCTCATTCCTTCCTTCACCTTTCTTCTCTCCTAATCTCATCAAACCTCATTTCACTATTGATCTACCTCATCTTAAGCCTCTACCTCTATTTCTCTCCCTCTCCTAATCTAATCTAACCTGCTCTCCTAACCTAACCTAACCTAATCTCACTATAAGTATCTTTCCTTATATAACCTAACCTGCCCCAACTTAACCTAACCTAACCTAATCTTACTATAAGTCCATCTCTCCTCATATAACCTAACCTGCCCTAACTTAACCTAACCTAACCTAATCTCACTATAAGTTTATCTATATCTAATCTAATCTACCCTAACCTAACCTAACCTTACAATTACACTTCCTCATCAGCAACCAAAAACAAAAAAGAGTCATAACCCTCCTTCCTCACCTCTCTCACAAACTTTCCGGTCCCAGGCCGTAAAAAAACGTCACCACGGAAACGTTTGAGGGGGCGCGGCGTCTCCCCGTCACCTAACGTTGCTTGGGACATAACGTTGAGAGGCGGCAGTAACTCAGACGGGAGGGAGAGAGGGAGAGAGGAGGGAGGGAAGGAGAAAGGGAGACACTGGAAGGAAGGAGGAAGGGAGAGGAAGACAGTGGGAGAAGGGAATGAGGGGGAGGGAAGACACTGAAAGGAGGGAGGGAAGGAGGGAAGAAGAGGAAGTGTGAGAGGAGGAGGAGGAGGAGGAGGAACAGGAGGGTGGGAATGAAGGAGGAACTGCGATTGGAAGGACGGAGGGAAGGAAGGAGAGGAAGACACTAAGGAAGAGAAAGAGGAATTGCAATGGGAGGGAAGCAGGAAAGATGAAGTAGAGAGGAGGAGGAAGAGGAGGAGGAGGAGGAGGAGGATGACGAAGGTGACTAGAATGGAGAGAAGAGACTGAACTATGAAGAATGAAAAATGGAGGAAGAAATAAACCAACGAAGAAGAAACGAGGGGAAAACATGAAGAGGAGGAGGAGGAGGAGGAGGAGGAGGAGGAGCTGTCTTGACCAATGGAAGGGAACCGTACCAAAACAAAGACCTTCGTTAGTCCAGGATTCGAAGGAGCTGTGAGTCGCGTCCTGGAGCGGGTACTGTCTCTGTCAATACTCTCTCTCTCTCTCTCTCTCTCTCTCTCTCTCTCTCTGACCCAACGAGCTAATTCATTCCTTTATATCGTTTCGGCACTTATTGTTTTTTTGTTGTTTTTGTTTTTGTTTTTGCGCCATAACGATGCTATTTTGTCTAATGGCGCCGCGGCCGAGGATTATGGGCGGCTGTTATGAGGGATGGACACACACACACACGCACACGCATACACACACACACACACACACACACACACACACACACACACACGTCAGCATTTCATATCCTATTCTCTCTCTCTCTCTCTCTCTCTCTCTCTCTCTCTCTCTCTCTCTCTCTCTCTATCTCTTTATCCCAATCTCTTTCTCTCATTTCGAAACAATCAGGCCCCGAAGAGAGAGAGAGAGAGAGAGAGAGAGAGAGAGAGAGAGAGAGAGAGAGAGAGAGAGAGAGAGAGAGAGAGAGAGAGAGAGAGAGAGAGAGAGAGAGAGAGAGAGAGAGAGAGAGAGAGAGAGAGAGAGAGAGAGAGAGAGACTACCACCCCCACCACCATCATCACCACCACCACCACCGCTGTCCATGCAGTCAGTCGGCCGTTTCGCCATTATTGAAAAATCCGATTTCAGAGCGGAAAATTTTATTGCATTTTTGCATCGCCGAGGCAATGATGATCCGGTGGAGATAGGCGAGTTCCCGCTAAAAAGGGAGACACTCGGCGCCTTTTTGTAATATTATCCGTTTCGTTTTTTTTCATATTCTCGTCAATTTCAGAAGCGGGTTGATCGTGTTTCCATTATTCCCCAAGTTGGGCGACGGAGATTGGGGGGTTGGGGTGGGCGGGTAGGGTGAGGGGGTGGGGAAGGAAATGGGGTGAAGTTAAGGGGGTGAAAGGAAGGAGGGGTTTGAGGAGGGGGTGAAAGGAAGATGGAGAATGGAGAAGGAAGATGGTTGGGGAAGGAAGGGAGATGGGGAAGGAAGGAAGTTCGGGAAGAAAGAGGGTTGGGGAAGAAAGGGGGATGGGGAAGGAAGGAAGTTCGGAAAGAAAGAGGGTTGAGGAAGGAGGGGGGATGGGGAAGGAAGGAAGTTCGGGAAGACAGAGGGTTGGGGAAGGAAGGGAATGCGGGAGGTGAGGGGGTTGGGGGAAGGAAGGTGGTGGTGAAGGAATGGGTTGGGGAAGAGAGGACAGTAAATGAAGGGGATTGGGGGAAGGAAGAAAGGGCAGTGAAGGAAGAAAGGCGGTGAAGGAAGGGGGTTGCTGGAAGAAAGGAAGGGGAGTGAACGAAGGAAAGGGGATAAGTGTAGAAGGGAACGGCGGTGAAGGAAGGAAGGCGGATGAGTGTAGGCAGTGAATGAAGGAAGGAGGGAGTTGGGTGGAAGGAAGCTAGTTGGAAAAGAAAGGGTGATAATGAAGGAAGGGCGGTAGCGAGTGAAAAAAAAAGAGATGTAAGTGTATGGAAGGGTCATGAGTGTATTGAGGAATGGCAGTTAAGAATGGAAGGGGGAGGCGCTGAAAGACTGTGGGTATAGGGGAAGGAAGGGGGGGGGTAGGGTTAAGAAAGAGGGTAAATTTAAGATTGGGGAGATGGGCGGTAGAGGGAGAGGGGTGAGGTCTGTTAAGGAAAGGGGGGAGTGGTGTGGAAGTGTGTGTAGGGGGGGGGGGGGGGGAGGCTTGCTATGGGAAATGGGCGGTAGAGGGAAAGGGTGTGAGGTCTGTTAAGGAAAGGGGTGTGGAGTGTCGTTATGGTATGTGTGGGTGTGGGGGGTGGGGGGGGGAGGGCTTGCTATGTCTGTACGTGTTTATATGGGTGGATAGATAAACAGATGGATAGATAGTTCGATAGATATAGATAGATGGATAGATAGATTTGATATAGGGAGAGAGAGAGAGAGGCACCTCCCCCCTTCCCTCACCTTCCCTTACCTGCCTGATGGATGCCTCGAGAGGGCCTACACCTGGTCCAATCAAGCACAGGTGAGAGTCTGCCACACCTTACAACAACCCCTCCCTCTCTCTCTCTCTCTCTCTCTCTCTCTCTCTCTCTCTCTCTCTCTCTCTCTCTCTCTCTCTCATCATATTCTCTGCCTTGTAATGTAAGAGGCCGTAAAGTAGTAGTGGTGGTGGTGGTGGGTGGAGGTGGTGGGTGGTGGTGGTGGTGGTGGTGATGGTGGTGGTGGTGGTGCATTGATTGATGTCGCCAAGAAAATTATGTCTGGTCTACTTTACGACAGTGTGTGTATAGTCCTGAGCCTCCTTTATCACCCTCCTTCCTTCCTTCCTTCCTTCCTTCCCTTCAGATAAACATACATAAGTTATTCTACAAGACCCTTCTCCTTACCCTCCCTCCTTCCTTCCTTCCTTCCTTCCTTCCTTCCTTCCTTTCTTCCTTCCTTTCTTCCTTCCTTTCCTTCCTTCCTTCCTTCCTTCCTTCCCTTCAGATAAACATACATAAGTTATTCTACAAGACCCTTCTCCTTACCCTCTCTCTCACCTACCTCTACATTTCTTTCCCTTTCTCCCTTCCTTTTCCTTCTTTCCCTTCCTTTTTCCTTCCATCCTTTCCCTCTCACCCAGTCTTCCCTTTCTCTCTCCTCTTTTCTCTTCTTTCCTACGCTTTCTCCTTCTTTTCCTCATACTTATCTCTCACTCCTTTTCTTCTAACCCTCTCTCTCTTTTCTTCCCCTCTCCCTTAAGTTTTCAGCTCATCCTCTCTCTCCCTCTCTTTCCCTCCCTCTCCTGTTTCCCTCTCGTCCTTCCTCTCCCTCTCTTTCCCTCCCTCTCCTGTTTCCCTCTCGTCCTTCCTCTCCTCTTCCTCTCTTTCCCCCCCTCTCCTCTTTCCCTCTCGTCCTTTCTCTCCTCTCCCTCTCTCCGTTCCTCCCCTATATTTTTTTCTACCTCCTCCTCCTCCTCCTCCTGTCTCTATAACACATAACTTATACGGGTCCTTCTCTCCCATTACTCTCCTCATTCTTCTCACTCTCCCTATCCCTCTCCTCCTTCTTTTCTTCCTCTCCCTCCCCATTCCTGCTTTCACCTTCTCCTTCCTCTCCTTCCCTTATAAGTCAAAATGTTTACACTTGTCACTCCTCCTCCTCCTCCTCCTCCTTCTCGTGTTGATCTTCCCCGTGTTGCTCCGGTAAAGAAAGTGAGGGAAAGTGATGCATGGCTATTTACCTCGTGTATTGATTGTGTCAGGGAGGTGTTAGGGAGGTGTTAGCGTCACTGCCTTAGCTGACACTCTCCCCCGCTGCCCTCACTACCACCACCATCACCACCTTGACCACCACCACCACCACCACAGGGAAGGAAAAACAGGAGGTGAAGGAAGAAGGGGAAAGTTGATGGGAAGAAAGAAGGGACGTAAAGGATAGAAGGGAGAAGGTTGAGTGAAGGAAGGAAAGGCAGTGAAGGAAGGGGGTTGTGAGAAGGAAGAAGGGGGTTGGAGAATGTATGGGAGTCGGTGGAAAGAAAGAAGGGGCGTAAAGGATAGAAGGTTGAGTGAAGGAAGGAAAGGCAGTGAAGGAAGGGGGTTGTGAGAAGGAAGAAGGGGGTTGGAGAATGTATGGGAGTCGGTGGAAAGAAAGAAGGGGCGAAAAGGATAGAAGGGAGAAGGTTAACTGAAGGAAGGAAAGGGAATGAAGGAAGGGGGTTTTGAGAAGGAAGAAGGGGGTTGGAGAATGTATGGGAGTCGGTGGAAAGAAAGAAGGGGTGAAAAGGATAGAAGGGAGAAGGTTGAGTGAAGGAAGGAAAGGCAGTGAAGGAAGGGGGTTTTGAGAAGGAAGAAGGGGATTGGAGAATGAATGGGAGTTTGTGGAAAGAAAGAAGGGGCGAAAAGGATAGAAGGGAGAAGGTTGAGTGAAGGAAGGAAAGGCAGTGAAGGAAGGGGGTTGTGAGAAGGTAGGAATGGGGTAAAGGAACCACCACCACCACCACCACTACCACCTCCTCCACCTCCTCCTCCTCCTCCTCCTCCTCCTACCCACCCACCCCCCTCCCCCGTGCTTGCTGCAGCCTGATAACCTCTCCTCAGGCAGCCAACTTTCCCGGCCGTCTCCACGTCTGCCCGAAGTTTGACATAATGATTGATGCCTCGCCTCGCCTCGCCTTACATTGCCTTGCCTTACCTTGCTTTACCTTGCCTTACCTTATATTACCTTGTCTTACCTTGATTTACCGTACACTACCTCTCCTTACATTGCTATCCCTTACATTACCTTGCCTTACCTCGCCTTTACCTTATACTATCTTGCGTTACCTTGATTTACCTTATATTACCTTGCCTTACCTTATATTACCTTGTCTTACCTTGATTTACCTTACATTACCTCTCCTTACATTGCTATCCCTTACATTGCCTTGCCTTACCTTGCTTTACCTTATACTATCTTGCGTTACCTTGATTTACCTTACATTACCTTGCCTTACCTTATATTACCTTGTCTTACCTTGATTTACCTTACATTACCTCTCCTTACATTGCTATCCCTTACATTACCTTGATTTACCTTACACTGCCTTGTCTTACCTTGCTTTACCTTATATTACCTTGCCTTACCTTGATTTACCTTACATTACCTCTCCTTACATTGCCTTTTGCCTTACCTCCTTTTTACCTTATACTATCTTGCGTTACCTTGATTTACCTTATATTACCTTATATTACCTTGTCTTACCTTGATTTACTACATTACCTTGATTTACCTTACATTGCCTTGTCTTACCTTGCTTTACCTTATACTATCTTGCGTTACCTTGATTTACCTTATATTACCTTGCCTTACCTTATATTACCTTGTGTTACCTTGATTTACCTTACATTACCTCTCCTTACATTGCTATCCCTTACATTACCTTGATTCACCTAACACTGCCTTCCCTTACCTCGCTTTACCTTATATTACCTTGTCTTACCTTGATTTACCTTACCTTGATTTAAATTACGTTATCTCGCCTAACCTCCCTTTACCTTGCCTTCCCTTTACCTTCTCTCGCTAATCTATACTTTCCTTCCTTTTCCTTCTGTGTTCCTGTCTATTCTGTATTTTCCAGGTTATGTATTATTTTCCTTTCCATCTTAATCCTCCTTTGCGTTCATTCCCTTTTCTTCCCTTTTATTCTTTCCCCAAACCTTCCCCAAAGCCCAACACGCAACATACCTCTCCTTACCTAACACCCCTTCCCCAACTCCGCCACATCTCCCCACCACTCCTAATCCTTTCTGCTCTCTCCCTCACACTCGCTTCCTCCCCCCCTCCCCTCCCACGACGCTACTCCTCTCTTCCTCCCTCTCCCTAACACTCCCTCTCAATTCCACTCTCCCTCTCACATCACTGCTAGACTTTCCCTCCCTCTCTCCTCCTCTCCCTCCTTTCCTTCCTTCCCCTCACTCTCCCCTCTCCCCCCACAATACAACTAGCCTCTCCCTCCCTCCCTTCCTTCCCCGCACTCTCCCCGGTCCCCCCCACAATACAACTAGCCTCTCCCTCCCTCCCTGTCCCTCCTCCTATTCCCCTCACTCCCCCATCCACCGGAAAAAAGAAGGAAAGATAGAAATAGGCGAAAACATGCACCGCTCCACTAAAAAATTCTGCAGCTTTTCAAAATGTACTCAAAATCCTGCTCGCCGCTGCAGACATAAATGGCTTTACAAAATAGCATGAAAAAAAATAGCAGTAGTAGGGAGCAGGAAGTCCAGCGTTGAGGTAGGCCTGGGAAGGGTGAGGGAAAGGGTGAGAGGGTGAGAGGGTTAGGAAGAGATAGAGGGAGAAAGTGAGGATGCGAAAGTGCTAGGCAGGGTGAAGGGTGGAGATAGGGGAAGGGTCAGTCGGCAGGGTGCTTAGGTAGGGTGAAGGGTGAATGGGAAGGGTGAGGTGGAAGGGTCAGTCAGTTGGGTGTAAAGGGTGATAGGGTGCTTAGATAGGGTGAAGTCGAAAGTTTGGTAGGGTGTATAAAACAGGGTGATAAGAGTGAGGGTGCGTTAGCAGGGTGACAGGGAGAATAAAAAAGGTGAAAGAGGATAATAATGAGGAGAAATAGACAGAGGGAGGGAAAGCGAGGGAGAGACGGAGGAGGTAAAATGGAGAGAGGAAAGGAAGGGAAGGGAGAGGTAAACAAGACTGGAGAGAAAAAAAGGGAGATAAAGAAATAGAAAGAAGAGAGACAGGGGAAAAAAAACAGGGTGGTAGGGTGAAAGGAGAGACAGGGGGAAGGGAAGGCTCGGTAAGGTAGGATCGGCAGGGTGTAATGAAGGGGTAGGAGGGTGAGGGCGTGGGTGTGTGGGTGCAGGGTGACGAGGGAGGGGTGTTCTTCCCTTTCTAGACCCATCAAATTCTCCCTCCCTTTCCTTCCTCCGACCCTCTCTTTCCTCCGCTCCTCTTCTTCCTTCCTCCATCTCTTTGCTCAATCTCCTTCCTCTCACTCTCTGCTTAATACGAGAGAAGAAATGGAGAGGAAAAGGAAGAGAAGGAGATGAAGAAAAGAGGAGGTGGATGAAGAGAAGCTGGTGACAACGAGGAGATGGAGGAGACGAGAGAGGATGTAAGAGGAGAATAAGGAGGAAGAGGAGAAAGAGGAAAAGAAAACGAACTGAAAGGAGGTGAAGAGGAAGAGAAGAGACGTTTCGTAGAAGGGAAAGGAGGAGGAGGAGGAGGAGGAAAAGGAAGACCAGGAAAAAGGACGCAAAAAGAAAGGAAAAGGAGAGGGAAAGGGA
>NC_066534.1:16832662-16852662 GCF_024679095.1 Eriocheir sinensis
CATACTCTCCCTCTCCTTCCCTTCCCTCTCCCTTCCTTCCCCAAATTACCCCCTTCTCATTCTCCTCCCTCTCCTTTTTTTCTCCCATTCTCTCCTTCCATAAATAGCTCTCTCCCCCTCTCCCCTTCTCTGCCTCTCGCTTTTTTTTCTCCCTACCCTCTCCTCTCCCCACAAGCCCCTTCCTCTTGTCTTGTCTCCCCTCCCCTTCTTCCTCCTCCAAACCTCTCCTCTTCCTTCCCTCCCTAGTTACTCCCTTCCTTCCTTATCCTCCCCTCCTCTATATTCTCTTCCCTCCCCTTTTCCCTTTTCTCCCCTCCCTTTTACTATCCCCTAACGCTCCATCCTCCCCTTTCCTCTCCCTCCCCTCTAGTTCCTCTTCTCCCCTATCCCTCTCTCCTCCCCCTTTCCCTCCCTCCCTCCCTCTCTCCCCTTCCATTGTCTCTTCATAGGCCTATCCTAAATTAGTCTTCGGGGTGCAGTTTATAATATGACGCTTTGATTTTTTTCCCTTTTTTTGCCGTCTCTTTCCACACCTTTTTGTTATTTTTTTTTTTACTTTTCCACATTTTTAGTCCAATTTCTTCCGCCCTTTTCCATATATTTCATCTCCTTTTCACGCGTTTTCAACCCCTGTTTTCCTCTTTTTCCCACTTTTTCTCAACTCTTTTCTTTCCTTTTTGTTATTTTTTCTGATTTTTTCTCTTTTTTTGTATTTTTTCCGCCCTTTTCCACATATTTCATTTCCTTTTCGCTCATTTTCCACACCTGTTTTCCTCTTTTCCCATTTTTTCTCACCACTTTCCTTACCTTGTTATTTTTTTCTGATTTTTCCTCTTTTTTGTATTTTTCCCGCCCTTTTCCACATATTTATTTTCCTTGTCGTGCATTTTCCACACCTGTTTTCCTCTTTTTCCCACTTTTTCTCAACTCTTTTCTTTCCTTTTTGTTATTTTTTCTGATTTTTCCTCTTTTTTAGTATTTTTCCCACCCTTTTCCATATATTTCTTTTCCCTTTCGCTCATTTTCCACGCCTGTTTTCCTCTTTTCCCACTTTTTCTCGCATCTTTTCTTACTTTTTGTTATTTTTTCTGACTTTTCCACATTTTTAGTATTTTCCCCACCTTTTCCACATATCTAATTTCCTTTTCGCGCATTATTCCATTTCTATATTTTTTCCTCTTTTCCAGTCTTTTTTTTTCCTCTTTCCTTCGCCCTTTTCACGACTTCTATATTTTTTCCTCTTCCACATCTTCAGTACTTTTTTCCGCCCTTTTCCACATATTTATTTTCCTTGATGCGCATTTTCCACATCTGTTTTCCTCTTTTTTCCACTTTTTCTCACCTCTTTTCTTACCTTTTGTTATTTTTTTCTGATTTTTTCTCATTTTTTGTATTTTTTCCCCTTTTCAACACCCTTTTCTCACTTTTTCCTGCCTCCTCTACATGTCTTTTTTTTTCCTCCTTTTCCTCACTATCATCTTTCCTCACGTTTTCCTGCCTCCTGTTCCTCTATCTCTTTTTTTCCTCCTTTTCCTCACTATAATCTTTTTTCAAGTTTTCCTGCCCCCTGTTCATCTATCTCTTTTTTTCCTCCTTTTCCTCACTATCATCTATTTTCAAGTTTTCCTGCCCCCTGTTTTTCTATCTCTTTTTTTCCTCCTTTTCCTCACAAGCATCTTTTTCAGGTTTTCCACACAGCTCTCTTCCTCTTTTCTTAGCCTTTTCCACACCCCTTGTTGCTCTTTTTTCCGCCTTTTCCACACCCTTAATTTTTCCTGCCTCCTTTTCATCTATCTCTTTTTTTCCTCCTTTTCCTCACAAGCATCTTTTTTTAAGCTTTTCCACACAGCTTTCTTCCTCTTTTTTTTTAGCCTTTTCCACACCTCTTGTTACTCTTTTTCCCGCCCTTTTCCACACCCTTTTGTAACCCTTGTTTACGGCCACGAGCAGCAGCCATCAGGTCAAAGCCACGTCACCTGCGAAGCTTACGTCACGCCCCTGTGGTCACGTGTTTGGGGGTCTTCAATATATTTTTTTAGGCTTGGAACCACAGGAACGAGGAAGGGAGAGAGAGAGAGAGAGAAAAGGGGGGGAGGGGGGTAGAGGGAGAGAAAAAGGGTGAGGAGGAATGGTAGGGAGAGACGGAGAGAGGGGTAAGAGAGAGGAAAAGGGTGAGAAGGAATGGTAGGGAGGAGGAGAGAGAGGGGGGTAAGGGAGAGAAAAAGGGTGAGGAGAAATGGCAGGGAGGAGGAGGGAGAGAGGGGGGTATGAGAGAGAAAAAGGGTGATAAGGAATGTTAGGGAGAGAGAAGGAGAGAGGAGAAAAGGGTGAGGAAAAATGGTAGGGAGAGAGAGGGAGGGTGAGATAAGGGAGATACAGGGTGAAGAAGAAGGGTAGGGAAGTAAAAATAGAGAGAAGGGAAGGAAGAAAAGGGTATGGAAGGGATACAGGGAGGAGAAAGATAGGAAAGGACGAATGGGAGAGGGAGGGGAAGAAAATAAAGGAGGATAATGGAGGGAAAGGGGCTAAGAAATGGTGGAGAAGGAGGAAGTGGAGAGGGAAGGAAGGGTATGGAGGGAGAAACGGGAAAAGGATTAAGGAAGAGGAAGGGGTAAGTCGGAGATGGGAGGGAGTTAGGAGGAAAGGGTAGGGGGATAATGGAGAGGGAGGTGATGAGGTCTGGCAGAGAATGGAGTGGAGAGGGAAGGAAGGGTATGGAGGGGAGAACGGAAAGGGAGTGAGGAAGAGAAAGGGGTTAGACAGGAAAGAGGGTGAAGGAGGAGAGAGGAAAAAGAAGGGGATGAGGATGAGAGAAGAATGGGAGGGAGTGTGAAGGAGAGGAGAGAGGAGTAGAGTGAGGGAGAGAAGAAGAGGCAGGGGGGATGAAAGAGGGAGTTATTGGGAGGGAGGGAAGGGGAGAGGAAGAGAGGGGTGATGAGGGGGGCTGACGTCGGGTGGCTGTTAGTAAGGGGGGGAGGAGAAGAGGCGAGGGAGAGAAATGTGTGTGTGTGTGTGTGTGTGTGTGTGTGTGTGTGTGTGTGTGTGTGTTGTAATTCCTAGGCTTATAGAAATAAAGAAAAAATGAACAAAACTAAACTTGTGTAGTATCAAAAAATTGCGTAGTACAAAAAATATATATAAAAAAATGCGTAGTACTAAAGGTCACGTGACTTGAGAAAAAATATCCGTGTTTTTTTCATTATCGCGACTCCATTTTTTATTTTTTTTACTCCTACGCAGTTTCTATATACAAGTAGATACATGATTTCTGAGAGAGAGAGAGAGAGAGAGAGAGAGAGAGAGAGAGAGAGAGAGAGAATTTTTTTTTCGGTCGGCCAAAGGAAGCAGCTCATGGGCTAAAAAAAAAAAAAAAGAAAAGAGTCCACTGACACCAATATTTAACAATTTCTCTCATTAATAAGGAAAAATAAGGAAAATTTGCTTCGTTTTAGTCGAAACACACACACACACACACACACACACACACACACACACACACACATCTCCCTCCCTCGCCTAAATCTCCCTCCACCCTAACTTTATAAGCTTAGGGTATTACATCACACACACACACACACACACACACACACACACACACCCTATCCCCCTACCCCCCCACCCTATCTACTATGGCCCCAAAAGTTCACCAAATGGTCGCTAGAGGTCGCCAGTGGTCCCGTATTACCGCCGCTCTACCGCCGCTCGCCTGGGTCGCTGGTGCCGGATAAACGCCTCTTAACGGGATTTCGATAAGACCCCGATCATTACACGCCTTCGGAGGGCCGCGCGGGGTGCCACCTGTGCGCTGCCTGTCCTGCGTGGCGCCCTCTGTGAATAGCGTCCGAAGTTTTACAGGATTTGCGTGTTTATGAGTATTTTTGGTGCTTATGTTTCTTTGTATTGGGTGGACAAATTTAGCGCGCCCTGTCTCTCTATCTTTCTGTCTATTTGTCTGTCTATTCTTGTTTCCTCATCTGGGTAGTATTTATCCCTTATCAGTGTTCCGTATCTCCACCTAACCTTCTTTCTCCTCCTCGCATTTCACCGCTCTTGTGATCACCTTCCTCCCTTGATCAGTTGTTAGTTTTTCCTCTCTCTCTTCCTGCTTTCTTTTCTCTCTCTCTCTCGTTTTCTAAGGGTCTTTCCTCTCCCTGTTACCTCTTCAATCGCTCTTAACCTTCTTTCTCCTCCTCGCATTCCACCGCTCTTGTGATCACCTTCCTCCCATTATCATTTGTTAGTTTTTCCTCTTTCTCTCACTGTTTTAATTTCTCTCGCTCTCTCATGGTTTTTCCTCTCCTTGTTATCTCCTCAACCGCGTATGTGTTTTCGTTTTCATCCCTCTTCTCTTCTTCCTGTGATCTCTCCCTCGAAATCTCTCCTTCAGCTGTTTTTGTTTTCTTTTCTTCTTCCTTCTTCTTCCTCTCTTATTTCTCCTCCACTTCCTCCTCCTCCTCCTCCTTCTTCTTCACCCACTAGGAAGCGTTCTCTCTTCCTCCTCCTTCAGCTCCTCTCAGTCCATTTTCTTTTTGCGTTCCTTTTATCCTGGTCTTCCTCTTCCTCCTCCTCCTCCTCCTCCTTTCCCTTCTACGAAACGTCTCTTCTCTTCCTCTTCACCTCCTTTCAGTTCGTTTTCTTTTCACGTATTTTTCCTCCTCCTCCTTCTCCTCTTCCTCCTTATTCTCCTCTTACATCCTCTCTCTCCTCCTCCATCTCCTCGTTGTCACCAGCTTTTCCTCTTCACCCACCTTCTCTTTTCTTCATCTCCTTCTCTTCCTTCTCCTCCTCCTCCTCCTCTCCATCCTTTTCTACTCGTTCTTTTCTCTTGTTACATTCTTCCTCTCCTCTCCCATCTTTTCATCGTCTTCTTCTCTTCATCTTCTATTCTTATTCTCCCTCTTCATGTTCTTTCTCTCCATCTCTACTCTTCTCCATCTACTCTTTTCCTCCTCACCTTCTTCTCTCCATCCTCTCCTTCCACTCTTCTTCCTCTTCCTCTCCATCCTCTTTTTCCTACTCCTTATTCTTCTCTATTCTCTTTTTCTCCTCCTCCTCCTCCTCCTCCTCAACTCCTTCGTGGCCTTGCCGGGGATTCCCAACATTTTCCATTCCTCTGCCACACTTTTCACAACTTATCCTCGCCTGCCTGTGTGACTCACGACTCGCTAAGCCTCGGGGCCAACAAGAGGCTTCCCGCACCGCACCCCGCCACGCCAGCCAGCCAGCCACGACAAGCCCTCCAGCCTTGCACCCCTACCACGAAGAGCTTGCTTACTTCCCCCCCGCGCCACCACTATTAAAGATGAATCCACACTAGACTACCACTATAGACACTGCACCACTCGCTATCATCATTCAATCCCACCGACGGACACCATAACACCAGCCAGCTCCCGAAGAAGACAACCTCAACGCTTGCTTCCACCACCTCACAAGCCAGCGCCCGAAAACACCTCTACTTACATCCCTCCTCCTCCTCCTCGCCCTCACAAAGCCCTCGGCCTCAACTCCTGCAAAACTTCTCTTGATAGTGATTTGAGTCGTTATGTTAAGATTGAAAGAGAGTGGGTGATTTGTTACTCTTGAAAGCAAACATTGAAGGAGAGGAAAAAGAACTGGAAGAACAAGAAGAATCAAGAACGAGGAATTAAAAGAACAAGACCAAGAATAATATGAACAAGAACAAAAATAACGAGAAAAGGAACAAGAATTACTGGGACGAGAAAAATAAATAGAAGAAAAAGAACAACTCGAAAAAAACAATATATGACAAAAAACAACAAAAACAGGTACAAGAAAAAAGACAGGAGGAAAATAACGAACTAGAATAACAATAAGAAAAGCAAATAAATAAAACAAAGAAAAGAGAAAAGAAAAGAAAAAGCCCAAAAAAGAAGAAAAATACCGGAGAAGCAAAAGTTCAAATTTATGCTCAGAACGTCAAAATAGAAACAGCTGAAGGTCGGAGGTCAAGGCCGAAGGTGAGGAGATCAAGTTCAATATGCTGCAGAAAGGGAGGGAGGACGGAAGGAAGGAAGGTCAGAGGTCACGTTTTAAAAGGTCAGAAAAGGTCACAGGTCAGATAATTATTACAGATCGTATATCATAATGTAAAGAAAAATGTGTGTGTGTGTGTGTGTGTGTGTGTGTGTGTGTGTGTGTGTGTGTGTGTGTGTGTGTGTGTTTACCTGAGCGACGCAACAGGTGAGTCAAGATTAGTGGGCCACGAAAAGCAGCCGCGGATGGAGGAAAGAAAATTAGGAACAAGTCAACACACACACACACACACACACACACACACACACACACACACACACACACACACACACACACACACACGTCACTTAAACACGAAATAAATTTATGCCACTCGTGTTTTTTTTGCTATCTGTGTGTGTGTGTGTGTGTGTGTGTGTGTGTGAAACTGGAGGAAACTAGAAACTGGAGGAAACTTGAAACTGGAGGAAACTTGAAACTGGAGGAAACTTGAAACCGGAGGAAACTTGAAACTGGAGGAAACTTGAAACTGGAGGAAACTTGAAACTGGAGGAAACTTGAAACTGGAGGAAACTTGAAACTGGAGGAAACTTGAAAATGGAGGAAACCTGAAACTGGAGGAAACCTGAAACTGGAGGAAACTTGAAATGTGAAACAGAACTTGAACTTGAACTTGAGCCTAAAATAACCTTGAAAATGAAAAAAAAGTGAAAGGAAAAGAAACTAAGTAATTATTGGTATCATATTGAGAGAGAGAGAGAGAGAGAAATAAGACCTAAGTTCCCTCATCTGCACCACCAAATTTGAACCTTACAACACATGATGGAAAGTCTGTGGGCGGGAAAAAAGAAAAAAAGAAAAAGGAAAAAAGAAAACTCCGGCAAGACGAACATTTTTTCTTGTGGTCTTCGCGTTGAAGTTAAAAAAAAAGGTCGCTAATTATATCTTCGTTTAATTATTGGTTCGATGATATGATTTTTTTTATACATATTTCTCGCATATTCGTCTTATTATTTTTTTCATTTTAATTTTTAGCTTTTCACTTGTTTATTTATTATTTCATGGTTGTTTATTTCCTGCACGTTCTCGTTTGTTCGTCATTATTTGTTATTTTATTTATCTTTAACTTTATTTTATTTGTTTATTCATTCGATCATATTGCGTATATTTCTCGTACATTTCTCGCTTGTTCGTCATTATTTGTTATTTTATTCATCTATTTTTTTATATATTTTTTTCTGGCAACACTGGCTAAGATTTCGATCATATTGCGTTTATTTCTTGTACATTTCTCGTTTGTTCGTCATTATTTGTTATTTTATTTATCTTTAATTTTATCTTTTTTTTCTGGTAACAATTTATTCATTCTTCGATCATATTGCGTTTATTTTTTTGTACATTTCTCGTTTGTTCGTAATTATTTGCTATTTTATGTATCTATTATTTGATCTTATCCTTTTTTTTTCTGGCAACACTTGTTTATTCATTCTTCGATCATTTTCCGTTTATTTTTTGTACATTTTGCATTTTCTCTGTGAGGTGAGGCAGGTTATTTTTTTCCCTCTCTCTTTTCTTCACTTCTCTTTACTATCCTCATTTATCTATTATTATCATTATTACATTCATCTATTACTTATCTATTATTTTTTTCTGGTAACACTTGTTTATTCATTCGATCATTTTGCGTTTATTTTTTGTTCATTTTGCATTTATTTCTGTGAGGCGAGGTAGGTTATTTTCGTCTCTCTCTCTTTTCTCCACTTTTCTTAATTATTCTCATTTATCTACTTCATTCCTGTCCTGGCATTATTCCCTTCTCGTGTATTATTAAATATCTTTATATCATTCATCTTTTCCATCATACTAGTTTTAAAAGAACGGATACAGCCTACATCTATCTAACTCTCTATTTATCTATTCCTATACTCATTTATTTACTTATTACATATTTACTTATTTATCTACTCACAATTTATTTAGTTACTATTTATACATTTATCCGCTGAGATGCATTTCTGAATTTCACGTTTTTATTATAATTTTCCATATTTTTGTCATTTCGCTTCATTTTTGACAGCGCAACGCATTTTCCATTTATCCGCCAGTCTCTCTATAAGTGTTTTCTGGATTTCGCATTTCTATTTAAATTTTCCATATTTGTCATTTCGTTTCGTTTCTGACAGCATTAAAACATTTTCCATTTATCCACCGGTCTCTCTAAGTAATGTACACGACCTATAAAAAGGGGCGTAAAGTGAGCGATGATTTCCGATACGCCGCATTCCCTAGTGCTGCTAAATATGGTGTCGAGTTCCACAATGTTTAGTCCGCCAGAATATGTGTGATGATACTTTTTGGAGCCGCTGTACAAGTATGCGATATATCTTTACGTCGCATTATTTTTCAATCTTAGCAAATATTTGACTTATTTGCTGCTGCTTATTATTATTATTATTATTATTATTATTATTATTATTATTATTATTATTATTATTATTACTATTATTATTATTGAACTAAGTGTATTAGGTACAGCCGGAGGAGTACGAATAGGATTAAGAGAGAGAGTGTATATTTTATCATTATCTTTCTCCTCATCATCGTGTGTCCTTCCCTTCCTTCTTTCTTCCTCTTCCTAATTCTCTCTCCTCCTCCTCTTCCTTCCAATCGTCCCTCTTTTCTCTTCCTTCTTTCTTCTGTAACCTTCTACCTGTCTACCTTTCCCCCCTGCTCCTTCCTCTCTTTCTCTGTCCTCTTTTTTTCTCTCTTCCCTCTACCCATCCTTCCCATCGCTGTTTTTCCTCTTTTCCTCTTTCTCTACCCATTCTATACACATCTATTTCCCTTCTTTCTCTCTTTCTCCAATCCTGTTTTCCTCTAACTCTCTACCATCCCCTCTCTGGCCTGCCCTTCTCTCCCTCCCTTCCTTCTTCGCTCCCTCCTCTTCCTATCCTCCGTCTTATCTCTCCGTCTCTTCCTCTTTCACCTTCTAGCTGTTTACCTTTTCCTCCTACTCCTTCCTATCTTTTCTTATCTTTCTTCTTCTTTCTCTCTCCTCCTACCCATTCTTCCCATTGTTGTACCTTTTTATCCTCCTTCTCTACCAATCCTATACTCATTTATCTCCTTTCTTTCTCCTTTTCTCCAATCCTGTCTCTATATCTGTACCATCCTCTCTCTGGCCTGCCCTCACGCCCCTCCTCTCTCTCTCTCCCCCTCTCTCTCTCTCTCTCTCTCTGGATGAACTTGCGTTTTGTGTATTTACTCTTCTCGGCTGGCAATTGCTCGAGGCTCCACCATTGCAAGTAAAGGTGAGGGTGCAGAACAAGCAGTGTGTGTGTGTGTGTGTGTGTGTGTGTGTGTGTGTGTGTGTGTGTGTGTGTGTGTGTGTGTGTGTGTGTGTGTGTGTGTGTGTGTGTGTGTGTGTGTGTGTGTGTGTGTGTGATTGGTTGCCTTCTGTTTCATTCCGTCAGTCTTTATTTCTATTACTTTCGTTTTTTTTCTGTTATCTCGATTTTTTTTACTCTTTTTTTTTGTTTACATTTACGAGGACGAGTTGCCATTTCTGTGTTATTTTTCGTTTTTTTTTCACTTTTTTTTTTCGTTTCAGTTTCGTTTCATAATTGAGTTTCAGGAATCCATCTCTCCCGGTGTTAAAAAGTAAGGTTACTAACACTAATTTGACCGTCCAGTTCGTCGTTAAAAAGGAGTCTTGTTTTTTCTTTGTCTTTTTAAACTCATTCTTTCGATTCATGCTTCCATTTTAATAATATTTTTTTTAACCTTCTTTTCACCCAGTCTTTCATTTTAAATAATTCAAACACGATTTTTTTTATATAATTTAACTGTATAGCACTAAAAAAAATATTCCCTCGTCTTCAAATGTTTGTTGAATATTTAAATGACTCGGTGAATATTTCGTTCCAGCTCGCCTAGTTTTTTTTATTGTTATTTTTCAGTATATTTTGTTATTCATGGCCATTTTACTTTGGATATATTTTTCATCATAAAGGTTAATTGTATATTTAAACATCCGATTATATATTCACATTTTTCATCTATGTTATATTTTATCGGTAGCTCGTTTTTTTTACAAGTGCAAAAATGTAAACAGCTTTGCTCTTGAATGTGTTTTTTCATATATAGTTAATGAAAATAGTTCTTTCCACTTCCTCGGTTTAATTCTTTTTTTTTACAGCAAAGGAGACAGCACAAGGACACACAAAAAAGGAAACAATAATAAAAAAAAAGCCCTCAAACTTTCTGTAACAACTCCACTCTGGACGATTTTCTTTTTCCATCACACTTTCATTTATTATCTTATTTCTTTATGTTCTTTTATACAATTTTCTTTATTTTCGATTCCCTAATCACTCTCACCACCATCAGTCAGTTTTGGTTCACTGCCGGACACATATCTCTGCCAACGTATCATGTCTCACTATTTAATGTTAGTGTTTTCCGTTCTCCATGTTTTCGAGGCCACATAAACACCTGTATACCTTAATGAATCTTGTCAACCATCACTCTGTCACAGGTTGGTATGACGAGACACTTTGCCTTCTCACATCAGCTATATCTAAAGGTCAAAGGGGGATCAATCAGGTTGTAATGAGTGTTTTTTTATGCCTAGGATACAGAGGAAGGATGAAACTACCACCAGGGTCATGAAACTACCCCTGGAAATGCCCACAACTCCTACGAAAGCCTTGTCAAATATGTGTTCTTGGGCGGCGAAATATCTCATAATACGACCCAACTTGTAACTCCGCGATGTCTATAAGTTTACCTTCCATGACTATTTTTCTTATTCTTCATAATGTCGACGTATTTTGAATATTTAGATAACTGGATATATATATTTTCAACTTTGCTTCCATTTCTTGTGCCCGTGACATATTTTCATTTTGAGTCTTCTCTGTTTTCCTGCCTGACCTTTTACATATTTGAATCCTTACACAACCGAATGTTTTCTCGTCGGTTTTATTTTCATTTACTATTTTTTTTTTTATTCATCTAGGGGCGAGATGTGCTTTATATTCCATTCATAAGTTTTACGTGTTCGTCTCTCACTCTCATTCTCCCTCTCGTTCTTTTTTTTCTATTAATGATATTTTTTCATATATATATTATTATTTTTTTTTTTATATATAGGCTATATCTCATTAAGCTAACTTTTCTTCATCATTGCCTCATTTTCAGTTCCTCCCGTCCCCCTCTCGCCCTCTTTTTTCTACTAATGATACTTTAACATATATATATTTTAAGATTTTTTATATATTTCATCAAGTTAACTTTTCTTCATCACTCCCTCATTCTCTGTTTCTCTCCTTCAGGCTCTCTTATACAGTAACATATATTTTATCTTTTACTCTACTGACTCAGCTATTTCAGATTTTTATTTCGAGTGTGTGCAAGTTGATTTTTTTTATTCATATATCCTAACACTCCCTCTTTACCCTCTCGCTCTCAGCTTCTCTCTAACTTTTTATTTATTACCGTGATTATTTTTTCCTTCACACTCTCCTGTTCTTTTTTTTTCAGTAAGCGGATGTTGTTTCAGTCGTCAAATAACATAACATTTCAACTTGACCTTCTCGCTTTTAGATTTTCATCCTCACTATTTTTTCAGGTTCCATAATTTGTTTTCCCTTTATATTCTCTTGTTATTTTCATCAGTGTTTTTTTTGTCAGTAACCGGATGTTGTTTCAGTCGTCAAATATCATAACATTTCGTCTATACCTTCTCTCTCTCACTTTTTATGTTTACTTCCATTATTATTATTATTTTTTCCTCTATTCATTAACCGGTAAATATTTCTGTGGCGGGTACAAGAATCTGGTAACAGTGCGCGCCTCTAGTTTCTTGGCTGCACTAACAACACTAATAACCTTTTCTTCTACTCTCGTTAATTATCTTTTCATTATTTCTTTATCGGGAATCAAACTACTTCGCCCTTCTCTTTCCTTTCAGCCCTTCCTTCCCTCCCTCTCGTAATTCCCATAGTATCTTATCATCCTCCCTTATCATCCTATTTTGATACCCAACGCCTCCTCTTCCTTTTTATACGCCAATTCTCCTCCAGTTCCTTGGCGGCGGCGTTGCGTAGTTATTCGGAGGTGCGTACACTATTTTTGGCGTCGGGGATTAAGCCGCGTTATGCCTGAGCTTCGCCTAATCCCTCGGCTCGGGCTTACCACCTGGCGATTAGACACAGCCGGGTTAATCAGTGCAAATCCGTAATTAACACGAGTTTACACGGAAAGGCTGGGCAGGTGTGTGTGTGTGAGGGGGGAGGGAGGGAGGTGAGGTTGTGTTTGTGTGTTGGGGGGGTTACCCGTGTGTGTGTGTGTGTGTGTGTGTGTGTGTGTGTGTGTGTGTGTGTGTGTGTGTGTGTGTGTGTGTGTGTGTGTGTGTGTGTGTGTGTGTGTGTGTGTGTGTTTTCTCTCTCCCTCATTTTTTCTCTTCCAATTTCCTTCCCCTTCCTCTCATCCTTTTCCCTTTTCTTCCCTCCTTTTATCCATTATTTTACCATTTCCTCCTTTTCCAGTTTATTCCTTCTGTCCCTCTCTAACCCTCCCCTTCTTTATTTCCTCTTACTCTCTCACTCTATCAATCTATCTATCAATCCTTCCCTCTTCCTTATTCATTTATCCAGTTGTTCACTCTTCCTCTCTCCTCTTTCATCCAATTTTCTCCTTCCTTTCCTCTCTCTCCCTTCCCTTCCTTCATTTCCTCTTTCTCTCTCTTCCCTCCTCCTCACTCCTTTATCCAGTTATTCTCTTATCTCCTTCTTTTCCGCCTTTGCTTCCCTCCCTTGCTTCCCTTTCTTCATATCTCCTCCTCCTCCTCCTCCTCCTCCTCCTTGCTCCCTCTTTTATTTGTTTATTGATATGTTTGTATTTACATTTTTTTGGCAATTTCGACATGTTCTGATCCTTCTCTGAATATATTTGCTTTTAATTAGTGTCAATGCTTTCTTTTTGCTTTTATATATATTTATGATTTTATTTTTTGCTACATATTTTTCTTCACTTTTCTTTATTCATGCATTAATATATTTTTTTTCCTTTATCTAACTTTTTATTTTATTTTTTTCTCTTTTTCGATCATCCAATCCTTCCTTCTTTTGCTTGGTACTTGCATAATTTTTGCTACATATTTTTCTTCACTTTTCTTAATCATCTACATTATTTTTTTCTTTATTCATGCATTCTAATGTTTTTTTCTCTTTTTCTAACTTTTTATTTTCTTTTTTCTCTCTCTCACTCTCTCTCTCTCTCTCTCTCTCTCTCTCTCTCTCTCTCTCTCTCTCTCTCTCTCTCTCTCTCTCTCTCTCTCTCTCTCTCTCTCTCTCTCTCTCTCTCTCTCTCTCTCTCTCTCTCTCTCTCTCTCATACCTGCCTCCATCCCCTGCAGCTCATTTTATGCTTCACTATATCCCTCCTGCCTCCTTCCCTGCCTCATTTTCTGCATGACTCTCTCTCTCTCTCTCTCTCTCTCTCTCTCTCTCTCTCTCTCTCTCTCTCTCTCTCTCTCTCTCTCTCTCTCTCTCTCTCTCTCTCTCTCTCTCGACCTCTCCTCTTCAGGGTCACTCTATCTTCCTCTCGAACTATCTCACATTTCCCTCCCTTCCCTTCCCTTCCCTTCCCTTCCCTCTCCCTCTCCCCTTCCCTTCGTTCCCCTTCCCTTTAAGGATCGCGTTAGTCTTTTGTTTTTCTGTCATGTCCTTCGCTCAATTTTCTTTTTCTCTATTTTTGGGTCTTGTTTGTTTTTAGTGTGACTTGCCTGTTTGTTTGTTTGTCTGTCTGTCTGTTTGTGTTTGTCTGTCTTTCTATTTTTCTGTCTACTTTGTTCTCTTGCTCCTCTTCCTCCTCCTGTTCCTCTTACTTTCTTCCTCTTTCTACTTTTCTTCCTCTTTCTACTTTTCTTACTTTTTCTACTCTTCTACTTTCTACTCTTTCATTTCTTCTCTTCGTTTTCTGCCTCTTACTTTTCCTTTCTGCTTTCCTTTCCTTCCTCTTCCTTTACTTTCTCTTCCTTTACTTTCTCTTCCTTTACTTTCTCTTCCTTTACTTTCTCTTCCTTTACTTTCTCTTCCTTTACTTTCTCTTCCTTTACTTTCTCTTCCTTTACTTTCTCTTCCTCTTCTTTCTCTTTTTCTTTCTCTTCCTTTTCTCTCTTCCTTTTCCTTTTCTTTCACTCCTTCTTCATCTCCCTTTTCACCCTCATCATCCTCTTCCTTTCCCTCCTCCTTCTTCTCTTCCTTTCCTTCCATTTCCTTTCCTTCCTTGTTTTTCTTCTTTTTTCTTTTTCCTGTTTATTTTCCTGCATCTCATTTTCTGTCGCTTATATTCGGTCTTTGCCTTCTCCCTCTCCCTCTCCCTCTCTCTCTCTCTCTCTCTCTCTCTCTCTCTCTCTCTCTCTCTCTCTCCGTCCATCAAAGTCCATTCCTCCTCCTATTCAGCTGCAGGTGTTATTTTTTTTCTTCTTTTTTTTGGGTCAACAACACCTTTCTACCTGTCCTTTCCTGCCCAATGTTACCTGCCTGTCCCTTCCCTTGCCTCATCTTTTTCCTCCTCCTCCTCTTCCTCCTCTTCCTCCTCTCCTCTGCCTCTTTTTTTCCCAGGTGACTTTGCAGCGTCCACAGGTAAATAAAAAAGACAGGTGAGAAAGAGGAGGAGCTGTTACCTGTCTTTTCCTACCTTTACTTCTGCTTCTCTTTCTCCTCCTGCTCCTTCTCTTCCTCTTCTTCTTTCTCTTTCCCCAAGCCAACAAGAGAGGAAAAAAAAGAGAAAGAAGAAAAACTGAGAGATGTTACTCGTCAATTCCTCTCTTTCCTCTTCTTATTTTCTCTTCCCTCCTCCTCCTCCTCCTCCACCTCCTCCTCTTCCTCCTCCTCGTCCTTCTCTCTCCTTAGGCCAACAACAGAGGAAGGAAGAGAGAAGAAAAACTGAGATATGTTACTAGTCAATTTCTCCCTTTTCCATTTCTTATTTTCCCTTTCTTTCTCCTCCTCTTCGCATCCATATTCACAGTCGAGGACATCTAAACCATTCCCGAGAGCCCTGACCCGCCGAGTGAGATCACGCCGCTGGATACTGACTCAATATGCGACCAAGAAGTAAAAAAATACTTGGACAAACTCGACACGAACAAGTCAACGGGACCCGACAGTTTGTCCCCGCGGTTATTAAAAGAGCTTAAACAACAAATACTTCAACCACTCACTAACATATTCAACCGGTCAGTTTAACTGAACAAGGTCCCGGAAGACTGGAAGATGATGAACATAACACCGATTTTCAAAAGAGGAGACAGAAGCGTTGCATTAAACTACAGGCCCATAAGTTTGACATCAGTGGCAGGAAAAATACTCGAAAAGATTATAAGAGATAAACTTGTTGAATTTCTAGAAGACAATAATATAATCTCCGACACCCAGCATGGCTTCAGAAACAAGCGCTCCTGCCTAACGAATTTATTAGACTTCTTCCAAGGTACATATAATAACTGGGATGCCCACATCCCCAGTGATGTTATATACATGGACTTTCAGAAAGCCTTCGACAAGGTACCGCACGAGCGACTCCTTAAGAAACTGCACTCGGCGGGCATTGGAGCCAATCTGATCGCGTGGATAAGAGATTGGCTCACCGACAGAAAACAATGAGTACTGCTCAACGGACAGCCTTCCGATTGGCTTCCAGTCACTAGTGGAGTGCCTCAAGGGTCAGTGCTGGGACCCATCCTCTTTATCATATATATCAATGACCTAGAATCAGGACTGAAATCCACAAAATCGAAATTTGCAGATGACACCAAGGTGGGTGGAGATGCCCTCACAAAGACCGGCTGCGAAATCATTCAGAAAGACCTCAATCACATTATCGAATGGTCGGAAAAATGGCAAATGTCTTTTAATGTTGACAAATGCAAAGTCATGCACATTGGGTCTCAAAATAGTAACCACACATACATCGTGAATGGGAGACCTCTGCTGGCGATGCAGGAGGAAAAGGATCTTGGAGTCACTATCAGCAGTGACCTGAAACACGCGAATCACTGTATAAAAGTATACAACAAAGCCAACACTATGCTCGGGTTAATGGCGAGGAACTTCCGAGTGTAAAACACCAGACATGATGCTATCCTTGTATAATTCCATGGTAAGACCGCACCTCGAGTATGCAGTACAGTTCTGGTCTCCTAATTACAGAAAGGACATTGCTTTACTGGAAAAGATTCAACGACGCGCCACAAAGATGATTCCAGCCTTAAGGGCTCAACCGTACGAGGAACGACTCAAGCGACTCAATCTCTTTACACTGGAGGGGATATGATTCAAGTCTTAAAGTATATGAAAAAGTTCAATAACGTCGATTACTCCAAATTCTTTGAACTGCAAACCAACTCAAGAACTAGAAATAACGGTTTACCCATTCAGTCGACTCGATGTAACACAGACATTGGAAGGAGTTTCTTTTCAAACCGAGTCATCCGCCACTGGAACAATCTTCCCTCAGAAGTAGTAAATGCGAATACCATCAACTCCTCCATATATAGAATCGACCATCATTTCGTTGCGTCGGGAGTAAACTGAGTAACGAGGTGCTTCCATCTGCTCCTCAATATCGAGCTGCTTTCATCTGCTCACCAAGCCCCAAGTGGCGGTCGAGCAGATTAAATCACCCAAGCGGGCGACCTCGTAATGAGCCAATAGGCTTTCTGTTGCCTGCATTTCCATGTTTCCATGTTTCCTCTTCCTCCTCCTCCTCCTCCTCCTCCTCTTCTCCCGGGTGACCAGCGTCCGCACGTCAACACGACAGGATGAAGAGGGAGAGAAAGAGAGAGAGAGAGAAAAAGGGAGATCGGAAGAAAAAAGCGCCCCCCGTTAATTAGCGTTCCACCTGCCGCCGCCGCGAACTCCGAAACAAAACTCACGAGAAGTTCTCAGTCTCAGTCTCTCTCTGTCTCTCTCTCTCTCAGTCTCTCTCTCTCTTTCTCTCTCTTCTTCTCTCTTTTTCTCTCTCTTCTCTCTCTCTCTCTCTCTCTCTCTCTCTCTCTCTCTCTCTCTCTCTCTCTCTCTCTCTCTCTCTCTCTCTCTCTCTCTCTCTCTCTCTCTCTCTCTCTCTCTCTCTCTCTCTCTCTCTCTCTCTCTCTCTCTCTCTCTCTCTCTCTCTCTCTCTCTCTCTCTCTCTCTCTCTCTCTCTCTCTCTCTCTCTCTCTCTCTCTCTCTCTCTCTCTCTCTCTCATGCACCATCACTATTTCCATCAATGTATCTATCTATCTATCTATCTCTTTCCCTCTTACTCCTTCCTTTTCTCCCTTTCCCTCAATCTCCGTCACTCTTCTCCCTCTTTTTCATCCACTTCAACATCACCCATCTGTTTGTCTATCTATCTATCTATCAATCTGTCTATTCACCCGTCTATTTCTTATCCTTTCACTCTCATTCTTTTTAACTTTTATTCTTCCTTTCTCTCTATACCCATTCTCTTTTGACCCTCTTTTTCATCCAACCCGGCATCATCCATCTATCTGTCTACCTATCTATATGTCTATCTATCTATCTATCTCTTACCCTCCCACCCTTTTGCTCTAACATTCTTTCTCTCCATTCTTCTATCTCCTCGTTTCTCCCTCTCTTCATCTGTCTATCTATTCGTCTATCTATCTATCCATCTATCTCTCGCATGCATTCTTACTCTCTTAATTAATCTTACTTACTTTCCTTCTCCTTTTTCCTCTAGTTCCCTCTTTTTCTTTTCACTCTCTTTTTATCCCCTCCAACATTATCCATCTATCAATCTATCCACCTCTTTCCCTTTCACTATCCATCGTACTCATTCACCCTCCATCCCCTTCTCTGTCCTCCCTCTCTTCCTCCACCCCACCATCACACTCTCCCACTATTTTCACTCCCCGCCCGCTCCCTCGCTCCACATTTTCCGCCACCTCCAACACCACTCTTCTCTCTGCCGAGCGCCGCGCCCCCTGCCAGTGAACGGATGACCTGCACTCTATCAATTAGCCTACAGCATCACACGCTGCGATTATTTTATCCCTGACGAATGCAGCCCCACTGAACCGTGTCTGGCAGGTGGGGGGGTTAGGTGGGGTGAGAGGGAAGGGGAAGGAAAGAACTGGGAGGGGGATGGGAGGAAGAGACTGCATGGGAGGGGGGAAAGCGAAAGGGAGAGGGAAGGGGAATGGAAGGACTAGGAGGAGGAGGAGGGAAAAGGGAGACACTGTGAGGGAGGGGAAAGCGGATAGGGTGAGACTGGGAGGGAGGGAAGGGGAAAGGGGGAGACTGAGAGGGCTGTGAATGGGATGGGTCGCAGGTATGGAAGGTCAAGGAGCGGTGGAAAGGGAGATGGAGGAGAGAGTGAGAGGGATATGGATGGGAATGATGGAGGCTGCATGGGTGGAAGGGACGTGGATGGGTGTGTGTGGGAGGGCTTAGGCGTTGAAAAGCTGGTGATAGGAGGGGAGAGTTGACAAGGGGTGTGAAGGAATAGGGACAGGGAGGGAGGGACGAAAAGGGGAGCTGGATGAGTGTGGAGAGAGACATGGATGGGTGTGTATCGAGGGTGCAGGTGTTGAAAGGCTGGTGATAGAAGGGGAAAGGAGAGTTGACAAGGGGGTGTGTGAGGGGGAGGAATAGCGACAGGGAGGCGTGGAAATTGACGTGAATGGGTGTTGGAGTATAAGTGTGGAAGGGGTGTGTGAAGGGGTGTGGAGGGAGGAGAATACAGAGAGGGGAGACATAAGGGAAAGGAGAAAACTGGTAGAGGTAGGAATAGATAAGGAGGGTTCATAGATTGGGGAGATAGGTGAAGGAGGAGAGAAGGGAAGGTATGGGAAGAACAGATAGGTGGGTTGGAGAGGTAGGGATGTATGGAGTGGGGGAGATAGATGGAGGAGAGAAGGCAAGGTATGGGAAGAACAGATAGGTGGGTAAGATAGGTAGGGATGTATGGAGTGGGTGAACATGGGAGAGAAAGAGAGGAAGATGGAGAAGGAAAGAAAGGGAGTGGGAGTGGGGTTGACGGACATGAAAGTGGAAGAGATAACAGACAAATGGAAGAACGGGTATGAGACAAGTGCGCGGACAGAACATAGAGAAAGGGTGAGAATGAAAATGTATGGAAGAGAACAGGGAGAGAAACTATGTAGGGGAAGCGGATATGAGAGGCATGAGATGGTATGAACAGAACAGCCATGGTAGTGAGTGCGTGCAGTCGATCAAAAAGAGTGAAAAAGAGTGTGATTAAACGCGGCCGATAGAGTTAAAAGAGTGTTACATGTGTTACCCGCTACAGTGAACGAGTGTGTTTGTTTGTGTTGAGGGGAAACTGAAGAGCATTTAACACTAACAAAACCCACAATAGATTATCCTTTCCCTTATACAAAACCTTCAGACGTTCCTCTTTGTTGCATTCTTAGCTAAATATTGTTCTTACATGTGAGGGAGGGGGATGTGAGGGGAGGTAGAAGGCGGGGAAGAGGGGAGTGTAAACAGAGGTGTAGGGTGTGTAAGGGAAAGGTGTAGTGCCAGGTAAGGTAGGGATATGTGATGAGGTGTGTGTGTGTGTGTGTGTGTGTGTGTGTGTGTGTGTGTGTTTAAGGCAGAGCGGAGGGGATGGGAGGGGAGGGAAGAGAGGAAGGGTGTTAAATGTTATGGAAACCAAAGGGCGTGGCGACGGTGGAAGGGCAGGGAAAGGGTACGTGTGTGTGTGTGTGTGGTGTATATATAGGAGAGCCAAGGGGAGAGAGAGAGAGAAAAATAAAAAGAGAGAGAGAGAGCAAAAATAAACATGTAGGGGCCAGCCAAACAGCGCCCGCGTGTTCTGGAAGGCGCCAAGTGGAGTGTGAGATGCCAAGGGGCGGCTCGCGAGGCTGCTGCTTAGGGCGAGGCCGAGCAGGTGAACGGGAAAGCAGGTAAGAGGTTGAGCAGATGGAACGGTGAGGAGGGGAGCAGATGAGCAGGTGGAAAGGT
>NC_066534.1:16857662-16860162 GCF_024679095.1 Eriocheir sinensis
GTGTAGCAGCGAGGGCCAAATTTGTGGCTTTACCGTGTAGCAGCGACGGGCCAAATTTGTGGCTTTACCGTGTAGCAGCGACGGGCCAAATTTGTGGCTTTACCGTGTAGCAGCGACGGGCCAAATTTGTGGCTTTACCGTGTAGCAGCGACGGGCCAAATTTGTGGCTTTACCGTGAAGCAGCGACGGGCCAAATTTGTGGCTTTACCGTGTAGCAGAGACGGGCCAAATTTGTGGCATAACCGTTTAGCAGCGACGGGCCAAATTTGTGGCTTTACCGTGTAGCAGCGACGGGCCAAATTTGTGGCTTTACCGTGTAGCAGCGACGGGCCAAATTTGTGCCATGATATAAACCCCCCAAAATAGATGATGCATAAACTGATCACAAATGCTTTGATATATATTATGAAATGGTTTGTGTGAGTGATGATTTTTTCTCATTTTCTCGCTTAGAGTGACCATTAAGAAACATGATCCCCGCTGCTACTGGGTTAATGGTCTGACAGCGGTGATATCTCTTACTACGTTTTTCCTAAGTGCCTTCTAAAATCTAAAAATAACACCTTCAAATTACTTACAAATCCAATGCTTGCTTATAAAAAAAAAACTTGCCAATAGATATTCCAGCACAACATAACCCAAAATAATGAAGATAAGGACAATAATAAAAGTAATTGGAAGCACATGTTAAGTAAATAAATGAGAGTTGTTTTAATAATACCTGCTTCGAGTACACCTTTGGGAATGTAAAGGTAAACAACTTATTCTACAGGTGTGATGAGGAGACCACTCAAGGTAAGGTCACCTGGTCACCGTCAGCATCAAAGGCTCGCTACGTAACACTCACCTGGAACAAAAGGAAGGTACATTGTGTTACACCTGGCAGAAATTAATTAATATAAAGAGTAACATGTAATGGTAGCAGTAGTAGTAGTAGTAGTAGTAGTAGTAGTAGTATAATTTTTTTTTACAGCAGAAGATTCAGTTCAAGGGCATAAAAAAAGGAAACAAATGTGAAAAAAAGCCCCCTAGTAGTAGTAGTAGTAGTAGTAGTATACCATAGCATAGTATAGTATAGTATATTATAGTACAGCAAATTATCCCCTTTAGTGTGCCTCATTTACTTAAAAATATACAAATAAGTACTGTATGAATATATATAAAATACAAAACACACAACAATATCAATTTTCATGAATAGATAAACTTCGATGTCTCCTCTCCAAATCCCTTCCCAGCGAGCAAGTCTATTCCTATCATGTATCTAGCTGTTCCTTCCTCGTGCTCAGTCGTCTCTCCATTTCGTATGAGCGTAAAACTCCTCCTTGAATATCTATGCACATAAATATTACACCAGCCATTCAAAAGACACGCGACGGGACCGCCATCTGTCGCCCGAGCAAAGAGTCAAAGTTTTCTAGCCGCGCCGAGGGACGGGAGGAGGTGGAGAGAGACGGAGGGCGGATGCATATTCATGGATAAAAAGCTTGATGGAAAAACTGAACGAATGAAGCTGTAAAATCGCTCGCTTCTTTTGTTTGCCTGGTGTTGTGCATGGCGGGAAACATAAACTAAACATAACCGATAGCACCATAAATATATACACGATACATTCTGAATACGTGCAACATAACTATATAAACTAAACAAAACCGATGTCAACGCAAATATATACACGATACATTCTGAATACGTGCAACATAACTATATAAACTTACACCTGTCAGGAATTAATATAAAGAGTAATATGTAATGGTAGTAGTAGTAGTAGTAGTAGTAGTAGTATAGTCGATGGCAACACAAATAGTTCCAAAATAATACTGAATACATGGAAAATAGCAATGTAAACTATGCGAATACAGCGGTAAACTACAGAGGGGTTACTTTTATAAACTTAGTCTCGTGTAACAAAGGAAAATCTAAGCAAATCCCAAAGTTAGACCAGGTAAGTCATCCCAGGTAAGTCATCCCTTCACCCTATTACTCCTCACCCTCCCATCCACCCACCTCACCCTACCACCCACCTCACCACAATAACACCCCATTACTATCACCTATCCCATCACCCTGCCACCCCATCACCAAGTCACCCCTTCATCCTACCACCTCCATCACCCTCACCCATCACCCTGCTAACCCGTCCCATTACCTTGCCATCCATCTCGTCTCCCTGTCACCCCTTCACTTTGCTATCCCATCCCCGTCCAACCCACCCATCACCATACTACCCCCATAACCCCTCCACCATGCTTCCCCATCCTCTCCCTGTCCCGTTTATCTCCCCTCTAAACAGGATGCGAGATAGCTTCACCCCGGGGAGGCCAGCCAAGCGGTAATAGTGTGTTTTTTCTCGTTTATTAAAAGTTTATGACGACTACGCAGTGGCCTCGAGTATGGTGATAGTAGAGGAATGTTATTGTACTATGGGAGTGGCACACGAGGACGCTATACAGGAAGGAAGGAAAATAATTAGAAAAACAAGACTAGGAAATGTGTTAAC
>NC_066534.1:16865162-16920162 GCF_024679095.1 Eriocheir sinensis
ACTTTGCCTGGACAGAAGAATACCAGAAGGACGAAAGCGGGTGTCGAGGGAGAGGAGGAGGAGAGGCGAGAGGGAGAGAGAGGGAGAGAAAGAGAGGGAGAGATAGTTGTGCCGCGGAGAAAAGAAGGAAGAAGAGATAGGAAACATGATAAAAGAAAGGGAGAGTAGGGAGGAGAGGAAGAGAATGGGGAGTAGGGAGAAAAGAGGGAAGGAGTAGGTGAGGACAAGAGGGAAGGAAAATAGGGAGGGAAGAAAGGGAGAGGAGAGTAAAGAATGGGAACGGAGAGAAAGAAAAAGATGAAAAGGGGAATTAAATAATGAAATGAAGAGAGTTGAAGTTAAAGAGAAAGGAAGGAGATAGACAAGAAGACAGTATATAAGAAAATGGATGTTATAAAAAATGAAATAAAAAAGAGGGAGAAGGAGGGGGAGAAGGAAGAAGAGGAAGGGAGCAGTAAATAATGAAATGAAAAGAGGTGAAGTTAAAACAAATGAAGAGAAAGGAAGGAGATAGACAAGGAGACATAAAATAAGAAAATGGATGTTATAAAAAATGAAATAAAAAAAGAGGGAGAAGGAAGGGGAGGAAGAAGAAGAGGAAGGGAACAGAAAATAAGAGAATACGAATGAGATGATAAATGGTAGATGAAAGAAAGGAGATAATTTTAGAGTGGAAAAGAAATAGAGAAGTAAAGAGCGAATAGGGAAGGGAGAAAGAAAAGAGCAAGAAAGTAAGCAAGGAAAAAGAAGGAGAGATAAGAAAATGGAAAATGAAAATGAACAAAATGAGCAGAAAAAAAAATCAAGAGAAGTGAGATTTTTTAAAAAAGGACGAAGAGGAAGAAAAACGGAGTGAAAAAATCTGTAAAGGGAAACTCAAATGGAAGAAAAACAGAAAAAAAGGAGAGAGGAGAAAAGTGGGAGAGGAAAAATGATAACGGATAAAGGAAGAGAAAAAGAGGAAGAAAAAAACACGGAGAAAAAAAAAGCGGAGAAGAAAAAGATGACACGAAGGGAGAGGATGAAATAAAAAAAAAAAAAGAAATATGATGAAAAGAAGAGAAAAAAGCAGAAAACAAAAAAACAGAATGCAGAAAAGAATAGAGAAAGCAGAAAAAAAGAAAGATAAAGAGAAACAAGTTAAAAGAAAAAAAATAGAAAATGAAGGAGAAAACGAGGAGAGAAAAGAACAAAAAAAGAAAGAAAGAAAAAGGAGGAAACAAGCGAAGGAAAGAAAGGATCAGAAAACTCATAATGGAGGAGGAGGAGGAGGAGGAGCGGGAAACGAGGTAGAGAAAGTAAAGAAAAAAAATAGCAATAAAAAGTATCGTTGAGGGCGGACCCAAAAGGAGGAAATTACCCTTGAAATAAAATGAATAAACGATAATTATCTGCAAATTTCTCTCTTCTCTCTTCTTGTTCAGGAGGGTCCTTCTTCTTCTCTCTCTCTCTCTCTCTCTCTGCTTCTTTATACACTTGTCTCCTTCAACTGCCTCCCTTTTCCTTCCCTTCAATTCTCTCTCCATTTCATTCTCTCCCTATTCTCCCTTCCCCCTTTTTTCCTCTCTCGACTCCATTCATTCCATATTCTCCCTCCCGTTTCTTTTTCTCTCTCCTTCCTTCTCTCTCTCCCCGTTCCATCCCCTCCTTTTCTCCCTCTCTTTCCTTCCTTCCCTCCCTTACCACCTTCCCTTTCCTCCTTTACTTTCCTTCTCTCCCTTCCTTCTCATTCTTCTCTACTCGCCCTTCCCTCTTTTTCCACTCTTCCTTCTCTTCCTACTCTCTCTTCCCTCTTTTTCCTCTCCCTCCCTTCACATTCTAACCTCCCAATGTTCCTTTCCCTCTCTTTCCTCCCTATTCACCCCCTCCCCCCCTCACCATCGATCAAGAGAGAGGAGTCGCCGGGCGTCACAGTGACCTCGCCAATTAGATTACGGGGTCACGGTGGGGTGGGGGGGGGGGGTCAGCGAGGGGAGTGTGGGAAGGAGAGGTGGTGAAGTGAGGCTGGGGAAATGAGAGAGGGAGGGAGAGAGGGAGGGAGATGAGTGAGGAAGGGAGAGAGGGAGGGAGATGAGTGAGGAAGGGAGAGAGGGAGGGAAGGATATGGAGTGTGTGGGGTGGGGAATGCGTGGGAGTGAGACTTGGAGAGGGAGAGAGCGAGGGAGATAGGGAGGAAGGGAGATGGGGAAGGAAAGGAGTGAGGGAGGGAGGAATAGACTATGGTGGGATTGCGTAAGGGAGGGTTCGTGGGAGGGAGACAGAAGGGAGAAGGCGAAGGAGAGGGGGAGGAGGGAGGAAGGGAGGGAAGGTATAGGGAGATTGTGTGTGGTTGTTCCCAGAAAGACCGATGAAGATAGATAGATAGATAAACAGAGAGAGAGAGAGAGAGAGAGAGAGAGAGAGAGAGAGAGAGAGAGAGAGAGAGAGAGAGAGAGAGAGAGAGAGAGAGAGAATGTTTGCAATGCGTGTGTCAGCCTGGAAACACTCACTGCTGCCTCGTCTCTTAGATCCGCAGAAACACCCACGGTTGACCTGCCCTCTCCCTCCCACCTTCCCCCTCACCTTCCAGACTCACCAAGGCAACCCCCACTGACCCTGACCTCTGCACATAACACAAGGGAAAGGAGGGGAAGGGGGGGTGAGGAGGGGGAGATTCGGGTAGCCATGGATTCAAGGAGGAGCCGGCAATTAAGTCTCAGCTCAGAATAAATAAAAGGAAAGGTTTGAACAGGTTTTAACATGTCGACGGTGTATATATGCTTCGGATTACGAGCAAGTTTCGTTTCATGTCATTTAGGAATTCGTAAAGGAGGTCCTATTACGAATTTTAACCTACAACAAAAACAACAACAGCAACCAACCAACCAACCAACCAACACACACACACACAAACACACACACACACACGGGCATACACGTCATATACATTCATACAATATTCGCCTGTCCGCCCGTGCTGGCCTATTGACGGCCCTTGCCAGCGAGACAAACTTTGTGCATTCAATATGTTGCTCTTGTCAATATTTCAACATGTCGTGCGGCCCTGCATGTTTGATACGTCGTTATTCCGTTCGTTTAGAATTATACGTTGGGGGAGCGGAACGGCGAAGGGATGAACGATAGCCGGAAAGCCGTTTGAAGGTTTGGGGACAACAAGTTAGGGTGGCAGACTATAGCGGGGTGGCGGGGCGGGGCGGGACGAGGCGGAGGCAGCGTTACCATATTATCGTACTCAAAACATCGCATTCATCAGTTCCAGGGCCCAAAACTTTCGTAGCCACACAGATAACGCGATTCTAGTTAAAGTTATCGTTAAAAGCGTTACTTGTTGGTGTCTGTTTCCTATAGCTGTGAGTCAAAAATCGAAAAATATGATGTGCTGAGTGGCTGAGTACGATAATTTGGTAACGCTGGGCGGAGGTAGGGAGAACATACCACCACCACCGAGGACTGAGTCACTTCCCTCTGCAAAAATTATCCTCCACCGGACGGGCTCATAGGTTAGCCCGTGTCTCTTTACCCCAAATGAGGCAATATTAACAACAAACAACCCCACCACCACCACCACCACCACTAGCCGGGAGAGACAGGTGTGCGGGTGGATGCATTGGTCGTAAGTCTCAGTTTAGTAACATATGACCTCTGATCTTGACCCCTGTCCCAAAACACTGCACTCTCATATGTCCCTCAGTACAGTGTTCTAACGACCCTTACTGCGACCCTGTTTCGTTAAGCTATTCATAAACTATACGCCAGCAACAGCAGCTCAGATTTGTTACCATACCTCAGACATTGTTCAAGTAAGGTAAGTAATGTTGGGGGAAACGCTATGGCCGTGTGTGTGTGTGTGTGTGTGTGTCTAGTCCACCGTGAATCATCCATTTAGACGTGAGGTGGATTAAGGGAAAAAGCTGCAGTTCCTCGTCATTGGTACTCTTCTTCCATAACACAATTAGAGGCTCGCGGCCATGAATAATGCAGCGCCGCGCCACACCCCAAGCGCCACCCGTGCACGCCCGCCCAGGCCCGGCAGAATTAAACAATGAGGGTGTGGAATTTGCGAGTTTGGGAAGCCTGGCCCGCATATGAATGGAAGAGCTCTGCGCCTCACTGCGGGCCGGTGCGTGGGATATGTACTTGAATCTTAGCTGTTGTTAACCCCTTGAGTGTGGATTTCCTACAAGAAGACCTCATCAACATTGAAACATTTTTGAAACATTTTATTATCCCTTTATACAGCTACAGGAATGGAACAAAAAGTGACTGCTACAATTCAATGAAGAAAAACGTAAAGTCCTGCACCTTGGGAGAGGATATCCAACATACCACTACCACATGGGAAACACTCCACTATCCACCACAGAGACAGAGAAAGACCTGGAAGGATATTTTACCAGGCTACCAGTGAAAACCAAATCCGTGCCAATCGCAGTAGACGGGTTAATTAAGGCATTGTGTACAACGGGAACTTAGGGTGTGACGATGATATTGATGATGATGACAATAATGAGAAGGTTAATGATAATGACTGAGGGAAAGGACTGATGATATGAATGATGAGGAGGAAGAGGAGGAAGAGGAGAAGAGTGATTATAATGATTTTGTAGATTAGTTAGCACAATTAAGATGATGATGTTGATAAAGATGATGAGAAAGGAAGTTTAGTTAGTATGAGAGAGAGAGAGAGAGAGAGAGAGAGAGAGAGAGAGAGAGAGAGAGAGAGAGAGAGAGAGAGAGAGAGAGAGAGAGAGAGAGAGAGAGAGAGAGAGAGAGAGAGAGAGAGAGAGAGAGAGAGAGAGAGAGAGAGAGAGAGAGAGAGAGAGAGAGAGAGAGAGAGAGAGAGAGAGAGAGAGAGAGAGAGAGAGAGAGAGAGAGAGAGAGAGAGAGAGAGAGAGAGAGAGAGAGAGAGAGAGAGAGAGAGAGAGAGAGAGAGAGAGAGAGAGAGAGAGAGAGAGAGAGAGAGAGAGAGAGACTAGGAGGAGGAGGATGACCCGAGCTAGATATAGATGAAAAAGAAAAAAGAGAAAATGACAACACGACTTAGTAACACACACACAAAAAAAAAAGCGTGCAGCAAAATCAGAGTACTTTTTTTTCCCCCCCCAATCAAAAACGCATTCAGCTCCCGGGAAAACAACATTCCAATCATCGATTAAAAAAAAAAAAAATGATGAAAGTTTTTCTATCCTTTCTTTCCTATCTGTCACGTGGAAAAAAAAACGGGTCCATCATTTTCTATGCTCTTGTACTTGATTAAAGGGTACACTATAAAAAATTGACTAAAATCCTGTTACCTTCAATAGTATTACTTTTTTCTATATTTTCTAACTTGAATTATTGATAACTCACCTCCTCCCTCTCCTTCTTACCTATTTACCTACTTACCTACCTACCTTTACCCATCTACCTGACACTTCCTATCCATCTACTGTATTCTTTATAACATCTAACATTGCCATCTTTTCTATCTTTTATAACTTGAATTACTGATAACTCGACTTCTCCATCTCTCCCTACCTATTTACCTTCCGACCTACCCACCTACCTAACCCTCTCTCCCTCTTTTAATGTACTCTTCATAACGTCTAATATATACTTTGTCATTTTTTTTCCCTGTATCTTTTCCTTTTACCAACCTTTCTATTATTTTTTTCCTCTTTTATCCTGTGTGTTAAGCATCAACAACACCTATCTAACCCTCTTTCCCCCTTTAACCCTCTTTCCCCCTTATTAATGTACTCTTTATAACGTCTAATATATACAATCATTTTATTTCCTGTACTTTTTCCTTTTTCCCTTTTTTAACAACCTTTATATTATTTTTTCCTCTCTCATCTTGTCTGGGAAGCATCAACAACACAGGCATTTTTCTTTCCTATTTCTGTACCTTTTTTTATTCCCTCTGGTCTGTCTTTATACACCTCAAAGAACAGCTCTCTCCCTCTCCTTCCCTTCATTAATATACTAAACCAACATCATCGCCCGTGCTGCTTCTGTCTCACCGCGTCTGTCGTCACATTACTTCCTCCCTGTCCCATCGTCCTCCCAGATAGCACTATGAACACCTCGAATTCACAATCCCAGACGGACCTTTGTACACTCTCTCAGAGAGACTCCCGAATAAGCGCAATGAATCTCTCTTTCCCTCAGTCTAAGAACATGTCCCTCACTCTCCCAGTAGGCGCTGTGAACCTCCCTTACTCTCTCAAATGTCACTTCGAACACGTCTCTCTCTCTCTCTTGAATTCACTATCCCAGACGGACCTTTGTATATCTCTCTCGCTCTCCCGAATAAGCGCAATGAATCTCTCTTTCCCTCAGTCTAAGAACATGTCCCTCACTCTCCCAGTAGGCGCTATGAACTTCCTTTACTGTCCCAAATGTCATTTCGAACATGTCTTTCTCTTTCCCAAGTGGTGTTTTGAACGTCAGGTTCCATATACGATCACGTCATATTCACAACATATAAAAAACACCATAAAAATCTCCAGCAATAAATGTGTTAGAATTTTGTCCACTAACAAGGTCTAGGGTCAAAATAATGAGTTAAAAAAAAAAATACGGATACCCGATGGAGGCTTAACCACAAACGAACTCAATGTGTGTGTGTGTGTGTGTGTGTGTGTGTGTGTGTGTGTGTGTGTGTGTGTGGGCGGTGGGGACGGGGAGGTGCGTAAAAGGGAACACTTAATTAAACTAGCAGCTATGTGGTTGCAAGTATGTGTGGGCGATGTAGGACGTGTGGGTGTCGGAAGGCAGGTCACTGACACGGGACAAGTTCACAGCGGAATGAGAGAGAAGCAACTGGCGGATTATCACTGGTACAAATAGGAGCAGAGACAAGGGTACAAAGCAGGGAAAGATGGAACAGGGGTACATAATAACAGGACTGGAAGGGTAATTGTCGTACTCCTAGCCTTCTTAACTGACTCTTGGTCATCCTCTCTTAGCCGTTTCGGTGAAACTTTTGCTATTGCGCTGGACATATCAAAAGCTTTTGATAGGGTCTGGCACAAATCTTTGCTTTCTAAACTACCCTCCTACGGTTTCTATCCTTCTCTCTGTACCTTTATCTCCAGTTTCCTTTCTGACCGTTCTATTTCTGCCGTGGTAGACGGTCACTGTTCTTCCCCTAAATTTATTAACAGTGGTGTCCCACAGGGTTCTGTCCTATCTCCCACTCTTTTTCTGTTGTTCATTGATGATCTTCTTTCCAAAACGAACTGTCCTATCCATTCGATGATTCCATCATTCAACTTCTTGGCTGAGGCTGCAGAACGCTTAGCCTCAGACCTTACTATTATTTGGACACAATCTTCCAAACAACTATCCCTATTCTTGACAACACCCAGCTATCACCTTCCTCAACACTAAACATCCTCGGTCTATCCTTAACTCAAAATCTCAACTGAAACTTTATATCTCATCTCTTACTAAATCAGCTTCTCCCTGCACAGTTGTCCATATCTTCTATCGATATTTCCACGCTGACTGCTCTTCTGAACTTGCTAACTGCATGCCTCGCTGCACTCGACTTCTACTCATGCTCATCCCTATACTGTCCAAACCTCTTATGACTCAGCACTTTGTATTTCCCGATTATCTTACTCAAAACTGTCGAAGGCACCCAAATAATGACATCGAATTGAAGTTATTGATAAGGATAAAAGCTGGTTAGGATAGGCAAGGGTGATGTGTGTGAATAATAATAATAATAATAATAACACCGTCACCGCCAACAACGGCCATTAATAAAATCCCTGCTTGTTAAGTCCATCATAACCTGTTGATAAAACGCAAATAATGAATGCCTTCGCCTGTGACCTTCCCCTTCCCCTCCCCGTACTCTCCCCCTCCCCAACCCTCAACCTTCCCCTCCCTTCCCTTCCTCCCCTACTCTTTATACCCCTTCCCCTCTCCTACTCCCCTCCTGTCCCTTCCTCTCTTTCCCTTCCCCTCCATCCCCTCCCCTCCCATTCCAGCATATAATTACAGCGTGACAATAAATTCACACACACACACACATGACGACCCCGATTGTGTGTCTGCCTCTATACATGAAAGGGACTCAGTGCGGACGAGAAAAATAATAGCTGGGAAATATTTCATGTCGCCTCCCGTCCATTCTCATGTTCTGTGTGTCTGGGTGTCTGTGTGTCTGGGTGTCTGGGTGTCTGGGTGTCGGTCTGTCTATCTATCTGTCTGTGTCTGCCTTTTCCTATCTACCTACCTATCCGGCCGCCTTTTCCTCTTTCAATCTCCTTCCTTCCTTATCTGCCTACTTATCTACCTTCATCCCTTCCTATCTCCCTCTTTACGTACCTATCATCCCATCCATTCCACTTCCTCTCACTTTCTACCTTACGACTTCGCTCTCTCTTACCTTACTTCTTTACTCTCCTTCCTCAATGTCTACCTCTCTTCTTACCTCCGTCCCTCCCTAGAAGGCTGTATACTTGGCTTGACATTTCCCCAGCACTTGGAACAGCTTATCACCGGCTTAATACGGAATTCTTGGGCCGCGGTCTTTGCTTATGTTTACTATTTTTCAAACAGACTCACTGAAGACCGCGGTTAACTCATGGCCCGATAGAGTAGTCAAATTGTCGTACTTATCATATTGCATTTTCAAATTTCTGACCCTATATTGTCGCCCCAACACAAGTAAGGATATTTATTTGGAGTTATTGTTAAAAGTGATGATTATTGATGTTTTGGGTATGTGTGGAAAGGATAAATAGACGTTCTTAAAGTTAGTCTGGTTATCCTACATTTTGAGTGATTATCGCACATCTAGGAACGCCGCTACTCTGGTGCTGCCATCTTGCGGATCTTCTGCATAACACCACCTGGCTTCAAATATGGAGTAAAAAGCCCTTCTCTTTTGTATATGTTATTTCCTTGATCCTTCCTTGCCTATTTACTTCCCTCTCTCCCACCTTACCTATTCTCCCGTCCATTTCCCTTACTCTTACCTATTTTTCTTTCTACCTCCCTCCCTCCCTCTTCTCTTCCTCCTTGCTTGCCTACCTACCTCGCTCTTCTTCCCTTTCTCTATATTTACCTCACCTATTCATTCTGTAGCGGGGTGATCCGTCCGCACATCCCTTTTTGACGACCACTATGGTTGTGATAGTATTTGGTAGCGTGGTAGTCGTCTACATTCCCGAGCGCTGGTCCCGGATGGTAAGGCCTCAGGACAAGTGAACACTCGTTCCGAGGTTTGTGACCAGAAGGGCGTTACTTGTGATTAATTATGGAAGGATTTCCGTGTGAACCACTTGTGAGACATCGTTAAGAAACTGGATGGTGATAATGTACTATGGGGGGGGATGTGTGAAAGGGTTCAGTAATCTCAAATGAGCAGCAAAACAGGCTCCAAATGATAACACTCACAGTAAGGTTGTATATAAATATGTATTTATTTTCATTTTTCAAAGGTTAGCGGAGTACTAAAAAACGAATGACTGACAGGCTGTATGCCTCTAATCCAACTAGCTACCGGCATAAGGGAGACTTGGGGAATACACAATGCTTAGCTCTGGTTGCTGGAGGAGAGACCGTCTCACACAGCAGGCCGTGGGTGGTTCTTCAGGGGGGGCTGAGTGGAGAGATGGACACCTCTCACTCAACTCCAACTCGCTGACTTTCTTGCTTCCTGCTGCTAGTCTCCTGACTAGCCCGCCTCACACAGCAGGCCGTGGGTGGTGTGTGGGTCGGGGGCTGAGTGGAGAGATGGACACCTCTCTGACCAGCCCGCTTCTCTGTGATTTCTCGCTGCCGCTCCTTGCTGTAGGGGTGTTCGTCTCCTCACGTCTCCCAAGCTTGTGATGCTCTCTTCCTCACTGCCTGTGGGTCTCCTTGCCCTCGCCTTCTCGCCTCTGCTCCTCGCTAAGCTCCTCCCCCTTCTTCACGTGACTCCCTCTCGGCATTACAATCAAACCCTACCTATCTAACTAACTAGTTATTGGTTTCTTGGGGGGTTCGAGGCTTTGAGATGAGGGATTTCAGTAACTCTCGTTCATATATTCGCTCATTCGCTCGCCGTGTTATCTTCTCATAACCTTTTACGCACTTACATTCCTAAGCCACCCATTCACTCCCTCACTCATTCACTCTTTCACTCATTCACGCTCCCACTCGCTCTCACTTACTCTGTCACTCACTGACTGGCATACCCTCTCGCTCACTCACATTCGGACCGTTACAATTCTTACCTCTCTCTCTCTCTCTCTCTCTCTCTCTCCTTACCTACCAATCATCTACCTTCCATCTTTCCCTATTTACCTTTTTCCTCCCTCTCCCTCACCTCCTTGCCTTTCTCCCTCCTCAACTCAACCATAGATAGGTTAACTTACCCATCTACCTCCCTCTCCCCTTACCTCCCTACCTCCCTACCCATGAAAATAGGCTAACTTACCCTTCTACCTCCCTCTCCCTCACCCCTATCTTCTTCCCTAGTACACGCACATAGGTTAACTTATCCCCATCTACCATTTTCCCTATCTTCCTCTTTCCTACCTTCTATTTTCCTCCTTCCCTCTCACCCCCCCCCCACCCCCCCCCAACACACACACGCATAACCAGGTGAGAGGGAAAATGTCACACCTGTTTACAGTTCATAATTAACATGCAGAGAATGATAGCCAGGTGTCATTAGCGGCTCCCACCTGACAGTAACTCACAAATGCTTTTATTTCCGCCTACTGTTCACTATTATGTTGCTATTCATCAGCCTCAGAACGGCCGCAGCGCCACGTCACTCCCGCGGTGGAACTCGTAACTAACCACCAGGCCGCGAGGATGCTCAACCAACACTCACTACGGGCAATGCGTTGATGGATTGTGTGGTATGACATGGCTCTCCCTTCTCCCTTCTCTCCCTGTTACTCCTGCTCCCCTTTCTCTTCTTCCTCGCCCTCGTCCTCTTCCTTCCCTTCTCCTCCTATAACCTCTTTCTCTTCCTGTTTCTCTTCCTCCCCTTCCTCTTCCTCTTCCTTTCCTGCTCCCCTTCTGTTACTCCTGTTCCCCTTTCTCTTCTTCCTCTTCCTCCCCTTTCTTCCCTTCTCCTCCTATAATCTCTTTCTCCTCCTGTTTCTCTTCCTCTCTTTCTTCGTTCTCGTCCTCCCCTTCCTTTTCCTCTTCCTCTTCTGCTCCTCTTCTTCCTCTTTACCTCTACCTCCCTTTCTGTGTCACTTCCTTTCCTCCCCTGATTTTCTCTCTTTATCTCTTTCCTCCTACCTTTCTCTCTTCTTCCGAATCATGATCTCAAATATGTTGCGTCATTCTCTCTCCTTGCCCTATTTACCTCCTCTTCTCCCCCTCTCTATTTACCTTAAGTGACCCCTTACCTACCTACCTCTCCCTCTCCCTCTCTTTCTCCCTGCCTCTCCACTTAAATATTGTACTTACTTACTTAACTACTTAACTCTCTCTCTCTCTCTCTCTCTCTCCAGTACCTATCAACAGCTTTACCTAACAACCTAACTACCTCCCTCTATCGCTCTGTACTTACCTCCTTTCCCTCCTCCTTTCCCTCCATTTATACCTCCCCTCTTCTATTAACTCCTTTCATTCTTTTTTCTCCCTTCTTTTATCGCTCCCTTCTGTTATTCCTTCCATCCTTTACTCCTCCATTCCTTTATCCCTCTTTTATTCCTCCTTCTCATCATCACTCCCTCCCTTCATCCTTTCCTTCCTTCATCCCTCCTCTCCTCATTTTCCTATCCTCTGCTCTGAGCACTGGCATGGTGAGACTAGGAAGAGGTGGGGAGGAGGGGAGAAGGAGGAGGAGGAGGGGGTGCAGAGGGGTCAGTCATTAGGGACAGGACAGGGCGATCAGAACTCATTTATATAGAGCGTGAATGCATCCTGACGCCGCCGCCGCCGCCGCTCCCGTATTCGCGTACACGGGTATGATGAGCGAGGCGGCGCGATGGACGAGACCCCTGATTTGCTACGGCGGGAACGAGGCAATGAATATAAATCCGCTGGGACGCCCGTGCAGGTTATAGGCGCCCTGATAAGTGTTGACGGAAGCGCGCATTACAGCGTCAACGAACTGTGCGGCGCAGCGCTGACCTCATTAGTATTAGTGAGCGATGGGAGTTATGGATGCGACGGCGATAATGTACTCATGAGCGGGGGCCGAGCGTTGGATGCGGCGGTTAACTGGCTGGCTTTGTAGTATGGGAGGTCAGGAGGTGGCTGGTGTGTGTGAGTGTGTGTGTGGCGGGAAGGGGTGGGAGAGGGCGGCTGGACTATTGGGGGAAAAGGGTTACTGTCTCAAAAGGAATTTCTGACTGACGAAGGGGGTTGGCTCTGCGGGGCATGTCTCAGAAGGATGACCGATTACTGAAGGGTCATCTGGAGGGGAGGCTGCCTAAAAGTGATGACTGACTGACGAAGAGGGCTGGGTGACAATAAGAATGGTTACTCTGTGGGCCTTGTCTCAGAAGGATGACTGCTTACTGAAAGGTCATCTGGAGGGGGGAGGCTGTCTAAAAGTGATGAGTCTAAAAGTGATGACTGACTGACGAAGGGGAGCTGGATGACTCTACAGGAATGGTTAGTCTGTGGGGGCTATTGTCTTTGTCTCAAAAGGTATAGCTGTTTACTGAAGGGAGGCTGGTTGGCTCTGTGAATGGGTACTTTGTGGTGGTTGCTGTTTCATGGGGGTCAGTCTTAGAGGAAGGGGAAAGGAGACATGAAGGGGCGGGCAATGGGGAAAAGGAGGGAGGGGGCAGCATGCAGCGAGACAACTAATAAAAGAGGGAATTACTATGTTGGTAGGTGGGCAGTTAATTTTTTTTTCACAGCAAAGGAGACAACATAAGGGCACAAAAAAAAAATAAAGAAAGAAAGAAAGCCCGCTACTCGCTGCTCCTGTAAAGAATCTGAAGAGGTGGCCGAAAGAGCAGTCATTTACGTAAGAGGGAGGAAGGGAGTATTTCTCATCCCTTCTACTTTATTGCTTTTTGACTATTTTCCCCTTTAAGTGAGGTACGCAGTGACCGAGAAGGGAGTCTGGTTAAGGAAGCTTGTCAAGGGAGAGGCTAAGGTTGATATTCTCAGATGCTTTCACCTCCAACATCAACTATTTTCAGAGGCCAAAAAGGAGATCATTTAGGTTTTCATGAGTGTTCTTTTAGGTTCATTGTTCAGAAGAAGAGTCAAACTACCACCAGGGTCATACATCTGCTCTTGGAAATGCTCAAAACTCCTATGAAAGTGCCGTCAAATATGTGTGCTCGGGCGCCGAAATGTTTAAAAATATGTCCCTTATTATTTTGCGGGAGAAGGAGCAGAGAAATCGTCAAGCATTATGCGGGAAATGTATAATGATCGTGTCCCATTTAGCGGTGTCTGGCATCTCAGCGAGCATCGTCTGGCAACACTCGCTTCCCTCCCTACGTGCGCTGTGGAAATCAGGTGTGAAAATAATTGATAGTTTGAGTGTAAAAAGTAGTTGTAGTGAGATTAGTCTAGACGCCATAGCAATGTAAAATGATGCAAGGAATGGCAAGTGTGTAATTTAAATAAGATGACGAAATACACATACACAAAGATATCAGGAGACTACAAGAGGTCAGAGAATAATAGACAAGTGAGACGAGATAGACCAAGTGAAGGCTGACCTGCAAAGAGATTCAACGCGATATATATAAGCTACAAGAAGAAAAATTCAAGTCGCTCTTATTTTTTTTACAGCGGAGGAGTCAGGTCAAGGGCATAAAAAAAGATTACAAATGTGAAAAATAGCCCGCTCTTATGTGTTATTTACTCGTTAATGGTAGATATTCCAAACCATCACCAAACAACCATTGCTGTTATTGGTAGTAGACTTCTCAACAATATATAGCGACTTGTGGCATCTCATCCTCTCGCCCTGACACCTCCCCCCTTCCCCTTCCCCTTCCTCAGCCCCCTCAACGTGGTAGTTATCTTAAAACACATTTTAGTTAATCAGGCACAAACACCTATTTCATACCTGATACTCCCGCTATCAAGATTAATAACAAACTAAGTGTATGAGGAACGGATATCAGGCTCTTTCATATTTACCAGGACACCCAGACACCCACACTGCCAATAACCTCTTTAGAAACAGCTCCTTCCCTCTGAAACCATCTAACAAGCATCACGTATACCTCGCATGACAATCAGACACCCACATCATACCCAGGAACTTAACATAAACAGCTTCATACCTTACAAACTCCACCTGTCAAGCATTCCTCACATTCCACATGACAACCGGACACCCACATCACAACTAAGAACTTAACGATAACAGTTTTTTGCCACTCACGTAACATAACAGCATCTCGCATCTCACATGACAACCAAGCACCCACGCAGATCCAAGAGCTTCTTAACAAACAGCTTTTTACCTCTCAAACTTACCTCTAACAGCCGCACTCACATCTCGCATGCCAGCCAGACACACCCACACACCCACACCCACAGAGCTCCTAGTCCAATAGTCATGCGTATTGAGAGAGCGGTGGAGATGGATGAAGTGATGGACGGGGAAGAAGAAAGAGGAGGAGGCATGAGGAGAGAGAGAGAAGTGATGGAGGAGAAGAGGAAAAGAGGAATGGGGATGAAGGATGAGATAAGAATGGGGGAGTGAAGCATAAGAGGGAAGAGAGTTAGGGAGGGTAAGAGAATAGACTAGGGAGGAGGTATGGAGGGAGAGATACGTGTGTGTGAGGGAGAGGATGCAAGAGAATGAGAGAGAAGAGGACAGTGGAGGAGGTACATAGGAGGAGGGTGACGAGGAAAGAAGAATGGAAGAGAAGAGGAAGAGGGTATGATAAAGAGGTGGTGGAGAGGAAGGGAGAGGAGGAAGGGAAAGAAGAGGACAGTGAAGGAGGCATTTTAAGAGGAGGATGACGAGGAAAGAGCCTGGAAGAGATGAGGAAGAGCTCGGAACAGGGTGTGATAGAGGAAGGGAAAGAAGAGGACTAAAGAGTGTACGAGGCAAGGAGAGAGAGTGAGGAGAGGAATGGACGGAGGGGGAGAGTGAGGATAGAGAGGGAGAAAGAGGGAGGAGGGACGAAGGGGTAGATGGTAAGGGGAAGGATGGAACATGAACGAGGGAAGGAGCAGGCAGTCATTCTCTCTCTCTCTCTCTCTCTCTCTCTCTCTCTCTCTCTCTCTCTCTCTGATTTCACTTTAGATTCGGTTTAAGTGCCCCAGACGGCTGTTTTAAGGGGGCGCTTGACTTGGGTTATCGCCGCTTACTTGGGGTTTAAGGTCACTCTTATCGTCTCTCTCTCTCTCTCTCTCTCTCTCTCTCTCTCTCTCTCTTAGTATCTTATTTTTCTTTTATCTCCCTATCAAATCATCCTTTCTTTTCTCTCTTCCACTATATATCACTTCTACCATCTCTTTTTTTATCTTCTTTTTCTATCTCCTCAAATTCTTAGTTGTTCTTTATCTTTTACCCCCCTTTCAAATCTCTCTCTCTCTCTCTCTCTCTCTCTCTCTCTCTCTCTCTCTCTCTCTCTCTTACCCTGCCGGCATCCTCCTGGTCACGTGGGTCGCCTCCGCTGGTCTTCGGGGTCACAGTCACGTCCAGGCACTGACCCGCAACGCTAACACGCACACAAACACAACTACACACGTACCCGGCGGACACTCGAGCCAAGGAACACTATAGGGATCACTCACAAGGATAGCCAACGAGGGAGGAGGCCAAGAGGTCCCCCGCAGCGAATGACCCCACGCCTCAGTGATCGCTGCGGAGTGTGCCGTAAGGGGGCGTGGGCGAGGCTGCATCAAGCGTCGAGGAGGAAGAGTCGTTGGGCGTGAAACGGCGAGCTCACGGAGAGACGAAGAGCAGCAGGGGCAGGAGAAGGATGGTGGAGGAAATAGAGGCTTGGAACTACGCCGGGGAAACACGAAAGATGCCGCACTGAAGGAGAAGAAAAAGTTAAAAGGAGAAAATGTTAAGTTTTGAGTGTAGCGAGCGAGACTTACCTGCGAATCCGGTCTCAAAGCAGCGTCCCGGATCTTGTCAGCGCACGCACACACGCACGGACGCACTCACTCACCTGCCACACGCTTTGATCTCCTGAATTTTCTCGTTATTTTCTCCGCTGCTTCGTCCCAGTTCCTCCATTTGTTTTTTCCCCAGGGAGGTTGAATAAGACACGCTCTTGTAAACAATAATATATTTACATCTATCTGTCGTTCACAAAACATCATTCTAGACGTACAAATCTCTGTTCCGCTACCTAGGGGCCCGTCAGGGTGGGCAGCGCGGCGGTGACCTGCTTCCCCTCCCCTCCCCAACCTCGCCCCCTTCAACCCGCCGCCTCTCGCACGCCTCACCTACACACAATCGCACTCAAATACACGCAACTTCACAACCTCAAACACACACATACACGCAACTCCAGGAAAGCACTTACACCACTTCCTTGGGTTACTTGACAAAGCTTCTCTCTCTCTCTCTCTCTCTACACACACACACACACACACACACACACAGAGCGGTAAGTTGGGGGCGCGGGGAGGAGGGGGGAGGAAAAGGCCCAGCCAGCGCCGCGTCGCCGTCCCTCACCACAGGTCCTGAAGGGTCGTTTGGACTAAGCTCTTCTACAGTTACAAAGGATAGATACAAAACGCACTCGTCTAAATCGTAGGCCAGAGGGAGACTGTGGAGCTGCGGGGTGTGAAGGGGTGTGTGGGAGGGAGGGAGGGAGAGCTGCAATATACACGGACACAATCTTATGCGCCGCCACCACGGCCACCGCCCAGCGACTCCTACCTGCTTGTAATTTATTAACGGACTCCCGCCTCCTGGACGCGTGTGGGTGTCCCCGAGGGCGGTCTGTGGGCGTGGCGGGCGTGGCGTAACGTGTCTTCTCTCCAGGGGCTCAAAGGGTGTGTGTGTGTAGGGGTCGAGGGGGCGGGTAGGGATGGATGTTCTAGTTTATTATGTACAAAATTTACACCGCCACGTCCCGGAGCTTCGTGGACCGAACTCGCGCGCCGGAGATGAACCGAAAGTTAGTTAGAGGGAAGGGTTGCGGGAGGAGGGAAACTGTGCTGAACAATGGATAAGATCTTTGGTTGAACTGACTCTTCTTGTGAACTTCTCTTATGGAAATCAGTGTAAAAATATGAACGAATGATGTTATAATGATCAACGAAATGCCACTCTTCAGTATCACAAGTGAATTAAACAACTTTCTCTGACTCTTCTTGTGAACTTCTCTTATGGAAATCAGTGTAAAAATATGAGCGAATGATGTTATACTGATCAACGGAACGCCACTCCTCAGTATTACAAGTCAGTAAAACACCTTTCAGTATATAACGAAACGAGAAGCAGATTAACCTCACCAAAATCGCAGACTTCACTATGCGGTGCTGCTGGCGAGTGGAAAAACAACTTCACTGAAAAAGCAAACTTCCAAGATAGCAGAAATGTACGGTATATAAGTAATCTGGCTGTATGTTCAGGGTGTACAGCCACTCTGAACACTGACAAAGCGGACAAAACGAAAAGACGGCATGAGCGTCGCAGAAGACCGATGACTGACTATTGTACCAGCGGGCGAGGCCACAGCTACGCGGGGGGCAGGGTGAGCAGGGCAAGGGGCGGCCGTGTGCCCAGAGCGCGGCGAGGAGAGAAATAACTCATGACGGCGACGACCATGACGGGAGAAGGAGGAGGACGAGGCAACGCAACTAAAGAGCGCTTGGAGTCACAACAGCAGAAGAACACACTCGCTCAGAGAAAGACCTACGTGATGGGAGGCTTGGGGAGGAGGAAGGATGTGAAAGGAAGGGGAAGAGGGAATGGGATGGGATAGGAAAGAGGGAGTTGGAGGGAAAGGGAAAGGGATGGGGAAGGAGAGTCTGGTTTTGAATCATGGGCAAAGGAAGAAAGTATGGGGAGGGCAGTTAGGTATTGAATCGTAAGTAAAGAAAGAGGGATTAGGGAGGGGAAGGGATGGGGAAGGGCAGAGGAGTGTTTCGAGGCAATAACTCAAGTGATTATCCTTGCCACATCTTGAAGAACACTCACACAGGAAAGACCAACTGGGTGGATGTATTAGGGCAGAAGGAAGGGTAAGGGAGGGAATGGTAAGGAAGGGAAGGGTTAGTGATGGTAAAAGAGGGAAGGGTCAGTGAGGGTGAGGGTTGGGGAGGGAAGGGCTAGTGATGGTAAGGACTAAGGGCCAGTTTCACAGCTCCCCATGACGGGTTAGTAAGCTCCCAAACCAATACCAGAGCCTTCGAAATTTCCTTGTATAGTGTCTGGTGTTTATATTTAAGTTCACAAATTTGACGAAACTATGCGGTAAAAGTCTTGTGTATTTAGTGTGGCATCGAAGACCTCACCGTTTTGGATTGTATGGGATTCTGTAGTTTGGTTCGGGCTGTTACGAAGACACTGTGTTGGACTGTGAAATCGGCTCTAAGGGAGGGAAGGGTTAGTGAGGGTAAAGGGTAAGAGGGAAGGGTTAGTGAGGGGAAAGGGTAAGAGGGAAGGGTTAGTGAGGGGAAAGGGTAAGAGGGGAGGGTTAGTGAGGGTGTGTTGGGGGGGGGGGGGGTAAAGAAACACCTTGTGGCGGTATAATAAGCGATCACTCCGCCACATCTTGAAGAAACTCGCTCGGCTGTGCTTCCTCCGACGACCCGAACGAACGATCTGGTGAAAGTCCCCGCTTGTGGCCGAGGAAGGAGAGAAAGACGGTTCCGGCGATAGAAATCTAAGTCGTGTCCTATTTACAGGGTGTTTCAGAATCCTCCGCGCACCTCTTTGTGTGGCCGACGAGCCGGATCCAACCCGACAAAAGCTTCGCCGCTTGTGTGTTGGGTTCGGAAAGGGTCGCCGCCGCCTCGTCTTCCCGTTTTCTACGACCCTTTGAGGAGGACTCTGTTGACCCGCCGAGAACACCCACCGCAGGACACCACTACTAGCACCTTCGTGTGAAAACTGTCGGGATAAAAGTTGCCGCAAGAACCACACTTCGGGGAAATCGAGGCTAGGAAAGTTTGATAAAAGTTCGCACGCTGTTCACGGAAGGTTCAAGAAAAGGGCGTATCGGCGTATATCAGGTCATTGAGTCCACAGCGGAGTAAAAGTTGGAAAGTTTCGTTTAGTCGGCGCAACATCTGTAGTCATATGCCGGAGAGAGACCCACAGCGGAGTAGATGAAACGAAAGATTTATCAGGTGTATCAGGTATTGAATTCCCATATAAACTACACGGGGGAAATCACAGAAAAAAAGGAGAGGTAGGAGAGGAGGAGGACAGAGACTGGAAAAAGTTGATGAAAAGCTCACAGGTATACCAGGTCGCCTATCAACGAGAGTAGATAAAATGAAAGTAGCTATGGATAAAAAGATTGATGTGTATCGGGGCAGAGAATCACAAAAAAACTGGGAGATAAACCAGAAAGAAAGAGGAGGAAGAGAGGATAGAGACCGGAAAAAAAACCGATATAGAATAGAAAAGTGAAAAAAGAGAAATTAAAAGTAGATCGGGATAAAAGATTGATGAGCAGGGAATCGCAAAAAGCCATGCTAGGGAGATATACCAGAAAAAAAGGAGGAGGAGAGGATGGAGACTGTAAAAGCGTGCATGTTGTTCAAAGTAGAAAACTAAAACAGGATATAGACTAGAAAAGTGAAAAAAAGAAGTAGGATCGCAGGTTGGCTTACAGAATAGGTGAGAGGATAGAGACTGGAAAAGCGTATTAAAAAAAAAGGATATAGACTAGAAAAGTGAAAAAAAGAGAAGTAGAATCGCAGGTTGGCTTACAGAATAGGTGAGAGGATAGAGACTGGAAAAGCGTATTAAAAAAAAAGGATATAGTCTAGAAAAGTGAAAAAAGAGAAGTAGGATCGCAGGTTGGCTTACAGAATAGGTGAGAGGATAGAGACTGGAAAAGCGTATTAAAAAAAAAAAAACAGGATATAGACTAGAAAAGTGAAAAAAAGTAGAATCGCAGGTTGGTTTACAGAATAGGTGTATGAAATCATGAATCCACAAAAGACAAAAAAAAGCACTTCCTGGGAACCAAAGGGAAAAAAAAAGGAGGAGGACAAAAGCTGGAAAAATTCACAGATTGTTCAAAGTAGATTTAAAAGTGGCCGGATCAAGGTTAGGGAGGAAAAAATGAAAAATTCTCACGTAGTATAAAGAAAAAGAAAAACCTGCTGCGTGCCTGTCTGTTATCCGCAGGGGAGACAACAACAACAATAAGAATTTCACCTTACGAGCACACGGGAAAAAAAAAAAAAAAACGCAGACAAAATGAAAACCAAGATCAAAAAGAAGACAACAAAATACAAACAAAGACAAACAAGAACTACCGAAGCCAATTCTCAGGTAAAGAAAAAAAAAGGTGAGGCTTAGACACCTTAAACACCGCTGATGGAGGGAGAGAAAGAATGACTCAAGGAAGGAGAGAGGGAGGGAGGGAGGGAAGGGCCTGACGCTGCCGCGGGAAGGGGAAGGGGAAGGGAAGGGCGGGACCATCAAGACGCCTCACCCAGGACACGGAGGAGCCACGGGGAAGATTATTATTGCTGCCGACGAACACCGACGTTGCCCTGTGTTTGTTGCCACGGCCGGGCTATGTACACGCCTAGACATAGTATGTGTGTGTGTTCCGAGAAGGTCACCCAGTTGCAAGGTTCCACTATGATTCGCTCCACTCTGTTCCGTTCCACTCCGGTTTCGTTTCCCGTTCATATAGTTAGTGTGTAGTGTTCCTTAATAGTCACCCCGTTGCAAGGTTCCACTATAATTCGTTCCACTCCGTTTTCGTTTCCCATTCATAGAGTTAGTGTGTAGTGTTCCTTAATAGTCACCCCGTTGCAAGGTTTCGTTATGTTCCGTTCCGTTATATTCACATTCATATAGCTACTGTGCACTGTAGGTTACGTTCATACCCGCTTCACTCTTCCGTTCCGCTCCGTTCCTCATTCATTTAGCTATCGTGTATTGTTACTTAGACACCCTGTAGCTTGGTTCCGTTATGTTCCGTCCGTTCCGTTGCGCTCGACTTCCCTTCATAAACCTATCGTGTAATTTCTGTCTATAACACCCTGTAGCTGAGTTTCATTCCCTTCTGTCTGACTCATTTATTAATATATTGTGTATCCTTCAGCTGGGTTTCGTTCCGTTCCCTTCCGGCTCCTACAGCGGGACATCTTTACGGGGGAAGTGTCTTGTTAGCATTTAAGGAGCAACACAACATTACCCACTGGTCCTTTTTTACAAGTTCCCGTCCACAGTTCACACACAGTCATATAAAAATAATACTGGCGGCCACACAGACAACCGGAGGGGCGTGCCGTAAGGGCCGACACTGGCGTTCCTTTTGGGTGCCTCAGTCAGGGACGCGGCCTGACTCACGCCCCTAACACGTGACTAGAGATCATCACCTATGGATGGCTGCCGTGTCTTGTTTTAACCCGACAGCCTCTCGTGCATCGTTTAATTTATGACTCTCGTGTACAACCTCTCTACGTACTCTTCTAAAATTGTGTACCTCTTAGAAAAAGAAACTAAATGTTGCTACTCTCTCTCTCTCTCTCTCTCTCTCTCTCTCTCTCTCTCTCTCTCTCTCTCTCTCTCTCTCTCTCTCTCTCTCTCTCTCTCTCTCTCTCTCTCTCTCTCTCTCTCTCACACACACACACACACACACACACACATACATACCTGTGCTAACCCTCAAATCATAGTTATCACGATCCCGCCGCCAGGTGTCGCCGCGCCGCGCGGCACCAACACTATGTACATACATACATACATACACATACACGTGCGCGGGGCCGTCCGCCTCCACCACCATGGATACAAGAAGTAAATCAAACACAATCGACACTGGACGTCTAAACTCGCACAAGAAGAAGATGAGACGCACGTCCCGTCCGTGTACGTGACATGAGCGGCAGCTGCCCCGCCGCGTCACGCGACGCAGTGCCTTCCAGTTCCTCTATTTTTGAGCATCATTAAGACTCACAGAAAACATTTACTTGCTATGATACAGTCACAGAGTCCTGCGTTGCTTGCTGCCACGCGACTGAGCACTTTGTCCCCAACACAGCCGCGCACGTACCGCCGACCCGTCAAGCGAGGCGCGCGGCCTCGCATCAGCCTCTGCACCGGCCACACACATCACGCCTCACTCTGCGTCCTTTCTTTGCATAGTCACTCGCCGGGCAGCCTGGCGGGGAGACTCCTGTCCCTTGCCGGCCAGTACTCGCAACGCGTCTCGGCGCCCTTCCGTCGGGGAGGCTGGGCCGCGCCGGCCTTATAGCTTCGTCTGCTTGTCACCCGCAGCGTAGAAAGACGCGTCGGTTTCTTCACAGGAGCCGCAGGAGACGGCGTCGCTGGCCACTCCCTCGACGGCGCTGGAGTCCGGGGAGGTGCCCGGCTGCCCTGTTCTCGACCCGCCGCCGGTCTCGCCCCCGGCGGAGCGCGTGGATCCTCCGTACACGCTGGCGGCGTCGCGGCTGCACCAGTACTCGCCGTCCGAGCGGATGGAGCCGCTGGCGGCGTACACCTGCGTCTGCTCACCCCTCAGCAGCGCATCGCTCTCCAGCGACACTTGGCGGCGGGGCCCCACGCGGGCCTCATCCAGGGCGGGAGAGCCCGGCGGCGACGCCCACCCATAGAAGTTCGGGCGGTAGGCCTGGGAGGGGATGACCGCCGCCGCGGAGTCGAAGGGCGAGATGCGCGCGGCGTCGTGGCAGCAGGGCCGCGATAGGGAGTAGAGGGAGCCGCCCGAGGCCCGCGCTACCCGCACGTAGCCACAGCGGCTGGAGCGGCTGCTCCGCCGGCATGACGAGGACGACGAGTTGCGGGAGCCGCATGTGCCGCAGCGGCTGTGGGCGTGGGAGTGGCCGTGGGAGTGGCCGTGGCCGTGATGAGCGTGGCACTGGCCGTGGCCGCAGGAGTGGGAGCAGCAGTGGGTCTCCTCGTCGCGGTGCAGGGCGTCCGTGAGGCCGTCGATGCTCTGGTAAGTGTTGGTGGAGCCGCCGTATGGCGAGCCGCCGCCCTCCAGGCTGGCGGTGCGCGACGGCCGCGGCGACGCCACGCGCGTGGAGGAGTAGCAGGCGTAGGGGAGCTGCGGGGAGACACGCTGAGGTTAGTACCGGTCCACTCCCCTCCCTGGCAGGGGAGGCCTCTCCCTCCCTCCCCTTCCTTAACAGGTGAAGCCTCTCCCTCCCTCCCCTTCCTTAACAGGTGAAGCCTCTCCCTCCATCCCCTTCTTCAGCAGGTGAGGCCTCTTCCCCCGTCCTTAACCACCCCGCCAATCAGCCGCCCGAGCCATCCAATCATGCCCCTCGTCTCCGTGGGCCCCGACACCGCCACCAACTGTTTGCTTCACTCTCCACTTCCACTCCCTCATCGCATTATCTCTCTCTCTCTCTCTCTCTCTCTCTCTCTCTCTCTCTCTCTCTCTCTCTCTCTCTCTCTCTCTCTCTCTCTCTATCTTCATATCGTTTATCCACTCCACCAAGCTCACCACCACCACCGCCCTCACCTCCCCACCATCGTCCCCTCCTCCCCCTTCCCTTCCCTCTCCTAACTGCTCTTTTCCTCTTCTTCTAATTCACTTCACTCAGCTTTCAGTCCTCGCGCCTTGCCTCTCCTTTTTCCCTTCAGTCTTTCTCCTTGCATTGGGTTGCCTCTCATTTTTCAGCCCCTTCAATTAACTCCCCGGCGACTCTTTCTACCGTCCGAGGATTATCTCTTTGCGGTGAGGAAAATATCTTGTCCCCTTAAAATTTCTTGTGCTCTAAAGGAAAGAAGAGAGGGGAAAAAGCACTGCTCCCCTTGAATCGTTGTTTCTCTCTTTCTTTCTTTCTTTCTCTCATTTTATCTCTTCCCCCTCGATTTCCTCTTCCTCTTCCTCCTCTTCATCTCTTTTTGTTCCTCCTACTCTCTCCATCAGTTCCTCCCTCCTATTCCTCTCTCTCTCTCTCTCTCTCTCTCTCTCTCTCTCTCTCTCTCTCTCTCTCTCTCTCTCTCTCTCTCTCTCTCTCTCTCTCTCTCTCTCTCCTTCATTCCCCTTCCCACTCTTTCCTCCCATTCCTCCTTTTCTCCTCAGCTCCTCCTTTTCCCCGCACCACTACCACTGCCCTTTCCTCCTTATCTACTATTTTTCCCTCTACTTTTTTTTTCCTCTCCCCATTTTCTACCTTTTCCTCATACCCTCCTCTTTGATTCCTCTTCCTTCTCTTCCCTACATCCTCCTCCTCCTCTTCTTCTTCCTTCAAACATTTTCCCCTTTTTATCTTTAACCTCATACCCTCCTCCTCCTCTTCTTCTTCCTCCAAACATTTTCATCTTTAACCTCATACCCTCCTCCTCCTCCTCCTCCTCCTCTTCTCTCACCTCCTCCAGCGTGTTGGTGCGGGAGAACTCTCGGTGTCTGTGCGTCCCTGGTGGCGGGTTGGGCGGCGGCGGCGGCACCAGGTCACGCAGGGTCAAGGCCACCCCCTGGAGGTCACGGGGGAAAGGTCAGCGAGGTCAGAGAGGAAGGAAGGTCATGGGGGTTTGGGAGACACATATTTAAACAGGAAGACATATAGATAGATAGATAGATAGATGGATAGATACAGATATTGATTGATTTACTGTTGTATTGATTGATTGATTGATAGACAGAATAATGGATTGACCGACAAAGTTAGGGAGTGAAAGATAGATAGATACACACATATTTTATTGAACGCAGTTAAATTTGACACGCTTCCCTTCCAGTTCTCTCTCTCTCTTTCTCTCTCTCTCTCTCTCTCTCTCTCTCTCTCTCTCTCTCTCTCTCTCTCTCTCTCTCTCTCTCTCTCTCTCTCTCTGCCCTCTCTCTCTCTGCCCTCTCTCTCCCTCTTTCTCCCTCTCTCTCCCTCTTTCTCCCTCCCTCTCCCCTCTCTCACCCTCCCTCTCCCCTCTCCCCCCCCTCTCTCTCTCTCTCTCTCACCTTATGCAGCAGGTGTGGCTGGGAGGTGAAGGGGTTGACGCTGTAGGGGGAGGCCGCGCCTTTGGTCTGGGTGTGGCGGGAGAGGTGGTGGCCGCTGAGGGTGGTGCTGAGGGCGGGGTGGCGCGGCGTGGAGGCGAGGCGCGGCACCCCGACGCTGTGGAAGGACAGGCTCGACGATCCCAGCAGCGTAGGCGAGGATGTCTCAATGAAGAACGGCCGCTTCGACTCCGTCACCGACTTCTCTGTGAGGGGGAAGAGGAAGAGGAGGGTGAGGAAGGGGTAGTTTTGTGGGTGAGACGGTTTATAGCCTGAAATCGGGAAAAAATTAAAAGCCGAGAACGAGAATCTGGCAACGTTCATTTAACATGGGATCACTGGCAATGGATAGGGAGTGCTGTTGGTGACGAGAGGTGGGCGGATGAGGGACGCGAAGGAGGCTGAAAAGACGCGTGTGTAGAAGGGAAACCAGGATGGAAAGAGGAGATTAAAGAAGGCGACTTGGCGTTGCTATGGGGAGGAAAATGAAAGGGGAAACACATGAATGGTAAGAGAAATTAACTGGGAGGAAAAGAAAAGAGGAAAAGAAGGGAAAACTAAAAGGAGGAAGTTGCAAATGTCCTTTTCCATGGGAGAGAAGAGGAGGAGGAGGAGGAGGAGGAGGAGGAGAAAGAGGAGTCACATAAACGAAAAGAAAAGGAGACGAAGGAAGAAGAGGAGGAAGAGGAGGAGGAGAATGAAAATGAGGATATAAGAGAACCAAATTGAGGAGGAGGAAGATGAAGATAAAAAAGAGGAGAGAAGAAAGGAAAGGAAAATAAAATCAATCTCAAGAAAATAAACGTAAGAAAAAGGAGATTAAGACTGAAAGCGCCTTTTTCTGTTAATGAGAAGTGAAGGAGATGAAAAGGAGAAGGAGGAGGAGGAGGAGGAGGAGGAGGAGGAGGAGGAGGAGAGTGAGAGCTTTCTTCTATGGCGGAGAAAGGCAAAGAAGAGTAAAAGGAGTGTGTGTGTGTGTGTGTGTGTGTGTGTGTGTGTGTGTGTGTGTGTGTGTGTGTGTGTTGGGAGGTCTTTGTGAGGGGAAACAAAGACAGCCTTTTCCCATCTCCTTCAGTGACTATACAAAGGGCGGCTCCTTATTCACCATCATCACCATCATCGTCATCATCATTATCAGCGTTATTTTCCCCATTATCTTTATTACTATTATCATCACAATCACCATCACCAGTTCAAGCTGCGATAACTCTAATTACTATAAAAAAGAGCAACATACAAGCGTCTTCATCGTCATCATTTCCCTTTTGGATTCAAGTAACTCTATAATACGGGCTCTCCATCTTGTCATACCCTCATCTTCTTCTAACATCCCTTCTTCATCACTATAATCATCATCATCATTATCAACACATCAACCATTATCATACTCATCTACACCTTCATTCTCTTCATCACCATCACCACCAAACTAACCACGGCCACTATCATCACCATCATCATTATCAAACAGAATCGTCATCACTCCAAGCTAATACTAATTGCCAATCTCTCTCTCTCTCTCTCTCTCTCTCTCTCTCTCTCTCTCTCTCTCTCTCTCTCTCTCTCTCTCTCTCTCTCTCTCTCTCTCTCTCTCTCTCTCTCTCTCTCTCTCTCTCTCCCTTTCCATTTCTCCTATTTCTTCCTCCATTTCACTTTGCCTTTCCCATTCCTTCTATTTCTTCCTCCATTTCTCCTATTTCTTCCTCCATTTCTCCTATTTCTTCCTCCATTTCTCATATTTCTTCCTCCATTTCTCCTATTTCTTCCTCCCTTTATCCTATTTCTTCCTCCATTTCTCCTATTTCTTCCTCCATTTCTCATATTTCTTCCTCCATTTCTCCTATTTCTTCCTCCATTTCTCATATTTCTTCCTCCATTTCTCCTATTTCTTCCTCCATTTCTCATATTTCTTCCTCCATTTCTCATATTTCTTCCTCCATTTCTCCTATTTCTTCCTCCATTTCTCCTATTTCTTCCTCCATTTCTCATATTTCTTCCTCCATTTCTCCTATTTCTTCCTCTATTTCTCATATTTCTTCCTCCATATATCAAATTTCTACCTACATTACTCATAGTTCTTCCTCCATTTATCCTATTTCTTCCTCCATTTCTCCTATTTCTTCCTCCATTTCTCCTATTTCTTCCTCCATTTCTCATATTTCTTCCTCCATTTCTCATATTTCTTCCTCCTATTTCTTCCTCTATTTCTCCTATTTCTTCCTCCATTTCTCCTATTTCTTCCTCTATTTCTCCTATTTCTTCCTCTATTTCTCCTATTTCTTCCTCTAGTTCTGCTATTTCTCTTATTTCTCCTATTTCTTCCATTTCTCTCTCTATTTCTCCTTTTCCCTTCTCTCTCTCTCTCTCTCTCTCTCTCTCTCTCTCTCTCTCTCTCAGTGCTCTTGTTTGCCTCCCTTTCCCCTCCACCGATCGCTTATATCCACATCCCGGTCTCCACGCACGCAGGCCAGACTCAGGCGGACAAACTTTCCCGAAGACCAACAACAACGCGGCTCGTCCCAGTTCATGTCGAGACTCGCTTCTGGTTTTATCATTCATCGGGGGCTTGTCGGGGGATGCGGTGCGTGGCCAAGACAAGAGGGGGATCGGACACGCATGGACTGACAGACATGCTTGCTGGTTTGCTGGCTGGCCGACTTGCTTCCTTGCGGTCAGTTCGTCTATTACAACCACCACCACCACCACCACCACCACCACTACCACTACCGTTGCTACCACTGGACAGCTTTGAAGACTTACACAACACTCACACTCATTGCAAATTAGAATACACTCACACACAAACACACACATGCACACACACAATAGGTAGGAGACAGAGATCGTGAGTTATTAGGCATTCAGAGAGAGACAGAGGGAGACAGGAGACAGGCAAGCAGATAGACAGACATGCCGAGACTGATAGATAATGCAAGCAAGGACACACACACACACACACACACACACACACACACACACACACGAGAAAAGAACAAAACAAACCGAAGAAGAAGGAATTGGATAAGGAGGAGAACGACGACGAGAAGGAAGGAAGAGGAGGAGGAGGAGGAGGGAGAACAGAGACATACCTTCGTTGTCAGTATTGTTAAGCATATCCTTGGAGAGCTTGGCGTTGTATTCGTCCGACTTCTGCTGCTGTTGCTGTTGCTGTTGCTGCTGCTGCTGTTGCTGGAGGAGGTGCGATGCGTGGGAGCCTTTGAGGAGGGGAACACACTGCGGCAGAGACAGGAACTTCTCGCACACCTGAAGAAGGGGAGACCGAGAGATGACGAAGAGGAAACAGAGAAACAGAGTAAGGGCGTGAGGAAGAGAGGAAGAAGATGAGAAAGAAGCAGAGAGTTAGGGTGAAGGAAGAGAAAGATAGGGTGAGAGAAGAGAAAGATAAGCTGAAGAAGCAGATTATGAGAAAGGAGAGACAGAATATGATGAATCAGAGAGACAGAGTAAGGGATAAGAGATAGATGAAGAAGATGGAATATAGAAGATAGAAGGGATGAGAGACAGAAAATGAAGATGAGACAGAGTGAGGGGGGAAATGAAAGCAAGAAGATGAAGAAGCAGACAGACAGAGCGATGGCGGAGAAAGAGAAAATGAAGAAGCAGAGAAAGAGTCAAGGGAAGAATGATGAAGTGAAAGAGACGAGAGTGAGAGCGGAGAGATAAGATAAAGCAGAAAGACTGAGTGAGGGAAGAAATGAGAGAGATAATGAAGAAGAAGAGAGACAAAATGAGAGAATGAAGAATCAGAGTGGAGGAGGAGGAGGAGGAGAGAGAAATATGAAGAAGTAGAGAAACAGAGAGAAGGAGGAGAGAGAAATAATGAAAAAGAGACAGAGGGAGAATGAGAGAGAAGAAAGAGAAGATGAAGAAGAGGAAGAGGGAGAATGAGGGAGAAGATAGAGAAGATGAAGAGGCAAAGAGAGAATGAGGGAGGAGAAAGAGAAGATAAAGGAGAGATGAAGAAGGGGAGACAGTAAGAGAAAATATGAAAAAGTAGAGAAACAGAGAGAAGGAGGAGAGAAATAATGAAGAAGAGAGATAGGGAGAATGAAGGAGAAGAAAGAGAAGCTGAAGAAGAGGAAGAGGGAGAATGAGGGAGGAGAGAGAGAAGATAAAGAAGGAGAGAAGATGATGATAAGGAAAGAGAGAAAAGATAAGGAATAAGCAGGAAGGCAGAATAAGGGAGGAGAGGAAGAAAATAAGAAGTGCCTGAGAGATAGAGTTGAAAGAAAAAAGATTAAAAAAAAAGCAGAAAAAACAGTGAGGGAAAAGAGATAGAGAAGAAGTAAGAAAGGAAGACATAGTGAAGGAATGAAGGAGTGAGGGAAAGAGAGCAGAAAGAAGGACTGAAGGAGTGAAGGAGAGAGGGAATGAGGGAAGGCCTTTAAGGTATGAGGACGGAATGAGGGAATAGGAATGAAGTTGAAGAAGAGAGGAGAAAGAGGAGGAGGAGGAGGAGGAGGAGGAGGAGGAGGAGGAGGAGAGTATCATAGCAAGGGAATGTAGGGAAATCGTAGGAGGGAGGAGAGGGCGAGAAAGAGGGAAGAGTACTGAGGAGAGAAGGAGGAGGCGGCCGAGGAGGAGGAGGAGGAGGAGGAGGAGGAGGAGGAGGAGGAGGCTGAAACGTGATGTGATGGAGATAAATCGTGTCTCTCTCTGGGTAAGGATGGAGAGAGAGAGAGAGAGAGAGAGAGAGAGAGAGAGAGAATATAAACCCGAGCCATGTGTCTTCCCTTCATACTCGTTCGTTCTCTGTGACCCGACTCGTACATGTTCTCTACTTGTACTTGTTTTCTCTCCTTCCCCCTCCCCCTCTTTTTTTCTTCTTTTTCTTCATTCTCCTTCATACTTCTCTCTTCACTTCTTTCCTTGGTGGTTTAAAAATACCCAAATCAGATTGTTCTTCTTTCCTACATGTTCTTTTTTTTTGTGTGTCTGGTTAAACTCGTAAGCCTCTTTACTTTTCTTCCTTCCTTCCTTCTCTTGTTCTTTTTTTCCTTCGCACTGTTTCTGCTTATCATTTATCCTCTCTATCTTATTCTTAGCCTAAAACCCTCTCATTCACCCTCCACCTCTACTTTCATCACCCAGCATCTATCATCTCCACCTCATTCTGTGTTTAAAAGTCCCTCTTTCATCCTCTACCTCTCCTCTCAATCACCCATCATTATATTTACCTCCATCTAAGAAAGACATCCTCTTACCTGGTCCCCCTCTCTATCTTATTCTTAGCCTAACTCTCTCTTTCACTCTCAACTTCATTCTTCAATACCCTTCATCAACTCCACCTCCACATAAACAAACCAAACCATCTCTCTACCTTACACTCCTAATCATCCAGCATCATCCATCCACCACATAACTAAACCAAACCATCATCTTACCTTGTTCTTGCGGTTGTTGCACGCGGCCAGGACGGAGGCGGACGCATAGGCCTCGGCGGCAACATCTACCTCGCCTTTCTTCCCTGCCGTGAACGTTCCTAGGGAGTCGATCTCGGCGTACTCAGGGGCCAGCGAGGCGAGGAGCTCCCTGTTCCGCTCCACGCTATCGCCGGCGCCGCCCCCGCTGCCGCCGCCTCCCCCGCTACCGTCGCTGCTGCCGCCGTTCGCTTGCTTGCTGTCGCTCTTCTCCCCGTCGCCAGGTTTCCAGCCAGACTCCGGCCACAGGTTCTCGCCGCCGTAGAAGTTCGCCAAGTTGCTAGTCTTCGTTACAGAGCCTGAGAGAGGAAGAGAAGGAGGGGGAGGTTGAGTTAGGTGTTAAGGTTGTGAGTGGTCTTATAGGTGGAATGAATGGTTTGTGGTGTGGTGGCTCTGGTGGTAGCGGTGGTTGTGGTGGTGGTGGTAGGGTGGTTGTGAGTTGTCAAAGAAGGAAATGAATGCTTTGTGGTGTGGTGTGGTGGTGGTGGTAGTGGTGGTAGTGGTGGTGGTGGTGGTAGGGTCGGTATAGTATAAAAAAAAACAAAAAAAAAACAAGATAAACCAATAACAAAACGCATAAAAAATAAAAAATAAACGGACAGAGAGAGAGAGAGAGAGAGAGAGAGAGAGAGAGAGAGAGAGAGAGAGAGAGAGAGAGAGAGAGAGAGAGAGAATCATTAATGGCGAGTAGCAAAAAACAAACCCACAAAATAAAAAAAGAAGTAAGACAAAGTGGAGAATCAGAGAACTTGACTGGCTGGCGGGCGGCACAAAACAAGAGCCTGGAACATTGCGCTCGCTCCGGCCCAGCACGTAAGGGGTGGCAAGGTTTCGGTGCTTTGCCTCAGAAACACAGGACCGATATACTCACAGTCACGCCTCGCTGGCCATGCAGAGAGAGAGCTACGAAGAAATGGCCGCCGTTGGGACCTTCTGCATGATTCCGGCGAGGGACTGACATGGTATCGCGTATGTCATCCCGGAGTTACGTTCTTAAGAGTAGAGGTTCGTATTCACAGACATATGTTTCAAAAGGTCACAATAAAGGAGATTAATTGGGTTCTAAAGAGTGGTTTTTTTTTCCTATTCACGATGCAGAAGCCATGTCACATTTTCACAACCTCCTACTCAACCTATATAAACTTGACCTTCAGAACTTTCTCTTAGACATTCATAACCTCCTCAGCGCTCCCAATGTCCAACTTGACCTCCACAACCTCCAACCTGACCTCCACAACCTCCCCCTTGATCTATATATAGTTCTCGCCCTTCAGAACTTTCTCCTCGACCTTCATAACCTCCTCCTTAGCGCCCACAACCTCCAACTTGACTTCCACAACCTCCAACCTGACCTCCACAACCTCCCCCTCGACCTATATATAGTTCTAGCCCTTCAGAACTTTCTCCTCGACCTTCATAACCTCCTCCTCAGCGCCCACAACCTCCAACTTGACCTCCACAACCTCCAACCTGACCTCCACAACCTCCCCCTCGACCTATATATAGTTCTCGCCCTTCAGAACTTTCTCCTCGACCTTCATAACCTCCTCCTCAGCGCTCACACCCTCTAACTTGACTTCCACAACCTCCAACCTGACCTCCACAACCTCCCCCTCGACCTATATAAACTTCCCGACCTTCAGAACTTTCCCCTCGACATTCATAACCTCCTCCTCAGCGCTCACAACCTCCAACTTGACTTCCACAACCTCCAACCTGACCTCCACAACCTCCCCCTTGACCTATATAAACTTCCCGACCTTCAGAACTTTCTCCTCGACCTTCATAACCTCCTCCTCAGCGCCCACAACCTCCAACTTGACCTCCACAACCTCCAATCTCACGTAATTGACTGCTCTTTCGGCCACCTCTTCGGATTCTTTACAGGAGCAGCGAGTAGCGGGCTTTTTTTTTTTTTTAAGTGTTGTTTCCTTTTTTTGTGCCCTTGTGCTGTCTCCTTTGCTGAAAAAAAAAAAACTGACTTCCACAACCTCCTCCTCAGCCTCGAGAACGTCCATCTACGAGGACTTAAGTTTATGAAGAGATGACCGATGCCCGATACATGGCGCAGCGAATTACAGAGAGCCATTCGCGTGAGCATTTATGAAGGTTTTGTTTGTTTCTTTGTCTTTTCTCTGTCTTAGTCTCTCTCTCTCTCTCTCTCTCTCTCTCTCTCTCTCTCTCTCTCTCTCTCTCTCTCTCTCTCTCTCTCTCCGCGGTTAACCCGAATGCGTAGTTTGATTTAATTTCATGCCAAGGATCGAGACAGACCGCTTTCTCTCTCTCTTTAGGCTCCGAGCTCTTTTTTTTTCCTCTCTCTCTCTCTCTCTCTCTCTCTCTCGCGGTAAGAATCTGGAGAATTGAGATTAAGTGTTCTTTTTTATGGTTCTCTGAAGATTACACACACACACACACACACACACACACACACACACACACACACACACACACACACACACACACACACACACACACACAAGACATCCCATTATCATTTTCTCATTCCGTCTTCTTTTCCTCTTCTACTCCCCCCTTTTTCCCCTCTACTTCCCCTCCTCTCCCCTTAACTCCCCATCTCCCCTCCCCCACTACTCCCTCTCCCTCTTCCCTCCCCCCTCTACTCCCCCTCAAGAAATAAAATAAAAAATACTTCGTCAGAATTTTTCCGTCATTACCCAACACAAAGAGGGATTAATAAGGCCTTTTTGAAGATACAGTCCGCCAATCATGGAAGGACAATTAGTTTTTGGGGTTGTTGGCCCCCCCCTGTCCTCTCCCCCTCCCCCACTTCCCTTCCTCTCTCTGCTGCTTCCTTTCCTTTCCTTCACTTCACTTTCAAGACCCTTTTTCCTCTCCTTTTCCCTTTACAGTCACCTCACAATGATTCTACTTCCACTCTACCCTTTCCATTCCTTCCAAGACCTGTTCGTCACCCTTTTTTTCCCTTTCTTCCAAAACCTGTTCGACACCCTTTTTTTCCCTTCCCAAAACCTCTTCTACGCCCTATACTCCCCTTACTTTTCCCTCATCACCCTATATCTTTTTCCTTTTCCTTTATTTTCCTTCATCTCTCTCTCTCTCTCTCTCTCTCTCTCTCTCTCTCTCTCTCTCTCTCTCTCTCTCTCTCTCTCTCTCTCTCTCTCTCTCTCTCTCTTAATCCCCCCTATCCCGCAATCGCCCCTCACACACACAGAGACTTCGATCAGGACATAAAAAAGACAAAATAAAAAAGAAACACCCCAAAAAAGCTTGAAAATGAAAAAGTCGGGTTATAATATTATCAACAGACGGGACAGGGATTGGACAGGGACGGGACAGGGACGGGAAAAAAAAGGTCAAGTAATTATCTCATCAAAGAAAACCTGAGTCACATGCAGGCGCGGTCCACAAATTAGCTTTCTATTCTAAAAGTAATTACGCTTCGCTAACGCATCGAAGAACCTTTTCACGACTCATATTCGGCTGTCTCTCTCTCCCTCTCCCCCTCCCCACCTCCTCCACCTACACACACACGAACATACGAACACTCATACAGACACACGCGCAGGGCTTTTCTTTCTGTCTGTCTCTGTCTGTCTTTCTGTCTGTCTCTATCTATTTATCTATCCATCTATCTCTATCTTGAAACACGCAGAAGGGAAGAAGGTTAGGATATGGAGGTAAGGAGGGGAGAGGTGAGAAAGAGAATGAGGGGAAGAATAGGGGAGGAGATAAAGAGGCAGAGCTAAGAAGAGGAGGTAATGAAGAGAGGAAGGAGGAGAGAGAAATAGAGATGGAGAAGGTGAGAGAAGAGGGGAGGAATATAAGAGGTAAACAGGATGAGGAGAGGGAAATGGGAGATGAAAGAAAGATGAAAGCAAGGAGAAGAAGAATAAGGGAAGAAGAGAGAGAGACAGACAGATGGAGATGACATGGACAAAAAAATGAAAGAAGAAGGAAAGACGAGACAGAGAGGAAGACAGGTTTAAAAAGGAAGGAGAAGGAGAAGATAGAAGGGAGAAGAGAGGTGGAGGAGGAGGAGGAGGCTGAGAACAAGAAGCAAGGAAGGCAAGGGAGATAAAAGGGAGGAGGGAGTGCAGGATGCTGGAAGAGGAGGAAGGAGAGAGCGAGGAAGGAGATGAAAGGAGGAAGAAGATCAACCAAGAGAGACGAGTCAGGGGAGAGAGAGGCTGATGGAGATGATGCAAGTTAGAAGCGCGGGAGAAAGGAAGGAAGGAAGGAAGGGAGGAGGGAGGGAGGGAGGAGGGAGGAAGAAAGAAAGAAAGAAAGGAAGGAAGGAAGGTAAGAGGAAAGGAACGAAGGTGAAGGAAAGAGAACATTAATAGAAGGAAATAAGGTTGAAGGAAGGAAGGAAGGAAGGAAAAAGAGGAAAGAAGAATGCAATGAAGGAAGGAAAGAAGGAAGGAAGGTGGATGAGAGAGAGAGAGAGAGAGAGAGAGAGAGAGAGAGAGAGCAATACTGCCATTCACTTCTATCTCTGGAGCGTCTTCTTCCTCTTTTTTTTTCTCCCCCCCATCCTCCTCCTCCTCCTCCTCCTGATCGACCTGTCCTTAATCACTCTCATGTATTTTTTTCCCACGCGTTGCGAATATTCCTGGACAGACTTTGCCAGGTGGAAGGAAAAAGAGCCAGGTAGTAGTAGGAGGAGGAGGAGGAGGAGGAGGAGGAGGAGGAGGAGGAGAAAAGGTATAACAACAAAAAAATACTAAGAGCAAAAAGAAAAAAAAAGGAAGACAAGACCATCCGTACACCTGCCCTGGGACACACCTGAGAGCCACCCGTCCAATCAACATCAAAAGGTCATCTCGACACCTCCAATTGACCGCGGACCCACCAATGTGTCTACCGCAGAGAGAGAGAGAGAGAGAGAGAGAGAGAGAGAGATGTAACTGATATACTTACAAACACATTCGAGGAAAATTTGACAGTACTTTGAACCGTTTCCAAGTAGCAACAGCGATCGTGTGTTACTTAAGGGAGGAGGAGGAGGAGGAGGAGGAGGAGGAGGAGGAGGAGGAGGAGGAGGAGGAGAAAGGAAAACAAAAAAACTAACAAAAATAAAATAATGAAGAAGAGGAAAAGGAAGAAAAGATGCCACGAAAAGGATAGATAGGTAGATAGATAGATATATAGATAGATAGGTAGATAGATTATGAGAGAAAGAGAGAAAGACAAACATAACAAAATACATAGACATACATATAGACAAATAGACAGAAAGAAAAAAAATATGGACAGAAAATAAAGAACAAGTTAAAAAAAAAAAACAGGATGAGTCTATAAGCTGGAAAGGTGGCCAGGTAGAAGATGACTCCCTCACTTGGGCAGGTAAATCGGACACACACACACACACACACACACACACACACACACACACACACACACACACACAAATAATAATAAATAAATAAATAAATAGAAAAATAAAAATCACCTGTGGCTCTGAAGAGGGTGGGGAGAACAGGTGAGAGGGAAAGGGGATCGTGACAGGTAGATATGGTGAGGTGGGGGAATGGGAGAGTTGGGGAAATGGGTCAGGAGAGGAAGGTGAGATGTAACACTTTTGGAAGGGATAGTCGACATTTTGGGGGGAGGGAGAGTAATATTTCTGGGAGGGGGGAAGAATAGCAGCGTATATTTTTCAGGGAGAGAATGAACAACAATTTCCCTCTAATCACCCATCCAGCGTGCACTGCTAAGCGAGCTCGATCTGGCCGGCTCATCCATGCTTACGCCTCCACACACGAGCGAGCTCTCCACTCTGCCGGAACATCCCCTCGTGTGTGTGTGTTTGCTATTTATATCCTTCACAGAGGCATGGCAACATAAACACGCTACCTAGGACGTCGAGGAGCGTGTGTAAGGCCGCCGGGGTGAGCGAAATTTAATGAATACGATGGTCTTTGAAGCAGAAATAATTACACCGTGGGTAGAGATAAATAAATGGATAGATATAGATAGATTTTTTTTTTTTTTTTTTTTTACGTTTATGCCTATGGCGCCGGTAGGCTTTCTTGGTGGGCCTGATGGTCGGCCCCAGCCCGTTATGGCGCAGGCAAGTATTTATAGTGGCGCCATCTTGCTTGGCTCATGCTGTCTCCCGGAGCTCATCTTTCATCCTCTTTGGAGTGAGAATCAAGAGTCCGGGTTGATAGTGGTCTTCAGGACAGCATGTGGGTAGTCTTAGGCCACTCGGCGGTGACTGAAAATTCTGGCTTGTGCCGGCGGGACTCGAACTCGCACCCTCACGCTAACCACTCAGCCACCGTCTCCCCATGTAGATAGATAGATGGATAGATAGTGAAAGAAGGTATTTACGTCATAAATATATAACGTTATTATCTTTAAGTCTGCAGCGCTACGTCACCGAATAGGAGGGTATAAAAGTGTGTGTGTGTGTGTGTGTGTTCATGTTAGAAAATGAGAGGAACAAGATTTAGCAATATCAACCGAGCAACACAACGCTAGAACACACACACACACACACACACACACACACACACACACACCTATCCAAACATAGACACAACACACAAACACAAACAAACGCTCCCACACACAACACAAAACCCATATTCCCCCCTCCAATCTTCTCCCTTCCACCACCACCACCACCACAGCGCCACTCAATGCCTCACGCGCCGGCACGACCCCATAAAAAGCTACTCGATTCCCTACAGCGGCTCTACAATCCCCATAAAGCTGCCTCGCCCTGCTCCCGCGCCTCTCATCTGCAGTATTTCGCACCCACCCACCCGACCACCCGCCCGACCACCCGACGCGACGCTCCCGACCCCCGACCCTCCGACGCCCGACTACCGACATCTGACACCTGATCATTCGCGTTTGTTCTCCTTTTTCTAATCTTTCATGTTTTGTTCTTGTTTGTTTTTGTGATAATGTTCCGTCTTTTGTTCTGGTATTTCACGTTTTGTTATATGTTTTGGTTTTGAGGTCAGGTTCTGTTCTAGGATGTTCATGTTCTGTACGTGTTTTTGTTTTGATCTTTCGGGTTTTGTTCTTCTTTCTGTTCTTATTCACGTTCTGTTCTTGGCTTTTACATTCTCCCGTTGTTTTTGTTAGGATTTCACGTGCTCTTCTATACGTGTTTTTGTTTTGATCTTTCACGTTCTGTTCTTCTCTCTGTTCTTATTCACGTTCAGTTCTTGTTGGCTTTTACATTCTCTCGTTGTTTTTGTTAGGTTCTCTTCGACTGTTTCATTTTTTACGTTCTGTCTTTATTTTCTGTTCTGATCTCTACTTTCTTTTCTAATCTCTCACGTTCTGTCTTTGTTTCTGTTCTAATCATTCACGTTCTGATCTTATTCCTGTGTGCTAATCGTTCATGTTATTTCTATATTCTTTTCTGCTTTAATCTTTTACGGTCTGTTATTATTTCTTGTTCTAATCTTTCAAGTTCTGTTCCTATTTCTCTTTTATTCTTTCACGTTCTCTCTTTATTTCTGTTATAATCCTCACGTTCTCACCGCATATCAATTCTTATCTTTTACTTTCTCTTCTAGCCTTTAACTTTTTCTCCTCATTTATTATTTCTGTCCTTATGTTCATGACTCTTCGATACAAGTTAAGTTCGGTGCGTTTTGTTGAATACCGTGAGAATGATGTTAAGTTCGTGACTGGTAGCGTTCATGTTATCTTATTTTTCTTTCTTTCTCAGCCCAGAGAAGAAACATCTTCCCGAATGTTTCCCCAAGTTGACGTGGCGTTGTGTTTCACGTCGCGTTTCGCCCAAACTCGTTTCCCCCAAAGTTGTTTCTCTCCGCCGAATGACAACGTGAATATTTTCCTCCTCCCGCCCGTGTGTGTGTGTGTGTGTGTGTCTGTGTGTGTGTGTGTGTGTGTTGCCCTGCGCTGTATCTCTTCGACTGTTGCTTTTCTTCCTTCTTTCTTTCTTCTTGTTCCTTAAATACATCTTCCTTTTTTGTCCTCCCTTAAATGCTTCCTTGCTCTCCTCCCGTTTTCTTTATTGCTCCTTTCTTTACTTTTATCTATCTTGTATCTTTCCGCTTTTGTTCCTTCCTTCTTCTATGCATCCTTGTTTTGTCTCCCTTTAAAATACTTCCTTATCCAGCTCTCGTGTTCCTTTAATACTTCCAATCTTAGCCAGCTGTCTCATCTGTTTCGTTTCCTCTCTCACACTTCGTTGTAAGTCGCCCTTGTTCTATGTAATCTTCTTCTCTCCCTTCCCTTACCCTCGACTTCCATAACTCCTTCTCTGCCTTGTTGGTTGTAATAATATCTTGCCTTTTATCATCAACGTCTCCGGTTTAACGTCTCCGCGCTTCATAAGTCGCGCGTTTCCCCCTGCTTAATATTCTTCTCTCTATTCTTTCACTCTCCACATCCATCTTTTTCGAGTTCGTTATACTATTTTGTCTTCTTTTATCGCCTCCGTTGTCTTCTAGTTTACGTTTCAGCCTCGCCATGAATCGTCTCTGTCTAATGTTATCTTTGCTTCCGTCTTTCACTTTTAATATATATCTTTTCCCAGTTCGTTATCATATTTTGTCTTCTTTTATCGCCTGAGTTGTTTTCCATTAAACGTCGAAGCTTTGCCACAAGTCTTGTTTTCCCAGCGTAATCTTCTTCTCTTCCTTCTTTCTTACCCTCGGCGTCCATATTTCCTTCTTGTTCTTGTGAGTTATAATATTTTGTCTTCTTTTATCGCCAATGTCGTATTCCGGTTGACTCCTCCGCTTCACCGTACATCTTGACTCCCCTTCGTCATCTTCTCTTCTTCCTTCCTTCACACTCCTCATCCCTCTTTTCCAAGTTCGTTATAATAATATTTTGTCTTCTTCCGTCGGCCGCGTTGTCTCTGCGTTAACGTCGCCGGCCGCCCGTCCATCCTGGCTCCCCTCCGTAATGCCGGGGTTGTCCTGCGCCCCGCCGTATTTCCCCGCCAAATGTGCGTCGTTTGCTCGCTCGTTGTGCTTGTATTTTTGCATATTTCCAGGTTGTTGGTTTGCCGGGACCCGCGCGCCCGACCGACCCCGGACAGCCTCACCCCGGCCCGACTCTCTCTCCCCCTAGTCCCGCCCGAGCCTCTTCCCTCCCCGCAAGTGACGAGGGAGCAACCCGCACTAACACTTATTTTAGCGGAATTTATCGTGTTATTTGTTAGCTGCGTCGCGACACTGCAGACGCCGCGAGGCAGGGCAGGAAGGCACCGCGGCGGCTCCTTGTGCGTGAGTGGGGAGTGGGTGGGGGTGGGGGGGTGGGGGGGATAGGAGGAGAGGAGAGGGAGGAGGGGAGGGGAGGTGTATGCTGTGAGTGGGGTGGTGTTGTGTGTGTGTGTGTGTGTGTGTGTGTGTGTGTGTGTCTGTGTGTGTGTCCTTGCTTGCCCTCCTTATACTAATGTTGCTTATTTTGCTGCTGTAACTACTGCTAATATATATTGTTGATGCTGCTGTTACTTTCCTGCTACTACTGCTACTACTACTACTACTACTACCATGGCAACAGCGGGTGATGTCAGTGTTAGATAAGGTCAGTATCCCGTACAATCCGTTCACAGAAATGTCGTACTGATTGGGGTCTGAGTGATTAATATCTTGCTTGAACTGATCTCAAAGGAATGGATTATGAAAAAGCGAGAGTCTGTGATTTCGACGTTTTTAGACAACTTACCTTCTTTCATCACCTGTAAACTACCATACATGACTTATACTAATGATTAAGTATTCCCCTTCCTTAACTTTTTATTCTTCTTCCTTTCTCCTTGCCGGAACTGTGTCGGAGGGAAAGGAGAGGTAAGAGAGCGAGGGAGATATTCACACATTATTTTGAGTTTTTAATAAGTGATGGGAAAAATCGAGCAAAGTCTTGGGATAACGTTCATAGGTTTTAGGTTACTCGTTCTTTTAAGTTTACATGTTTTTTAGTCGACGCCTTCTTCCTCCTCCTCCTCCTCCTTCCTCTCCTCTTCATTTTCGCTATCCCATCAAGGCTCGTCTCCTCCAGTGAATGTGAAATGCGGAGAGAGTGATAGATAGATAGATAGATAGAGAGAGAGAGAGAGAGAGAGAGAGAGGGGGGGTGGTCGTGTGTGCTGATACTCCATCCATTTACACACACACACACACACACACACACACACACACACACACACACACACACACACACACAAGCATTTTCAGGAAGAAATCTTGGGAGTCGAGTTTCCGAGCGACGCGTCACTCAGTCAGACAAGAAGGAAGGTAATGCTCTCTCTCTCTCTCTCTCTCTCTCTCTCTCTCTCCCGGGAAGGCTCTCAGGGTATGTAAAGAGCGTTGTCGGAAGCGATTTAGAGTGACATCTATTCGTTATGATTCACTGATGATGCCGGAGGAGGAGAGGAGGAGGAGGAGGAGGAGGAGGAGGAGGAGGAGGAGGAGGAGGAGGAGGAGGAGGGAGGAGAAGGAGTTAACGTGTCAATTTGATATTATTTTAGTTTTTGATGTTTTGTGAGAGTAATACACTTCTCTCTCTCTCTCTCTCTCTCTCTCTCTCTCTCTCTCTCTCTCTCTCTCTCTCTCTCTCTCTCTCTCTCTCTCTCTCTCTCTTCTTTTTATTCTTCTTGTCTTCTTTTTCTTGTTTTTGTTCTTTTTTCTTCTTCTTCTCTTCCTATAACTACCTCCTCCACTTCTTCCTCTTCCTCATTCTTCTTATCGTGTCTCATCTTTATCTCTCTTATCCGTTCCATACTCTCCCCCTCCTTCTGATCTTCCTTTTCCTCCTCTTCCTCCTCCTCCTCCTTTTAGACTACTCAACTCTCCTTCAAATAAGCCTGGAATCCACCCTCTTGCCTCCGTTCCCCCCCTCCCCCTCCTTTTCCTTTTCCTCCCCAATCTCTCTCTCATTCCTCTGCCCTTTCAACCCTCCTCCTCCTCCTCCTCCTCCTCCTCCTTCTTCATTCCTCGTTATCTTTTTTTCCCTTCGTTCTTCTTCTTTTTCATTTGTTCTCTTCACCATCCTTCTCTTCTTCCTCCTCCTCCTCCTCCTCCTCTTCTTCTCCTTGTTTACTTATCATTTTCTCTCCTTTGTCCTCCTCTTCCTCTATCTCCTTTTCTACCGCTTCACTTCAACGTGCTCCTCCTCTTCCCTTCTTCCTCTTCCTAACCTCCTTTCCCTCTTCATCTCCTTGTATTATCTTTTCTTTCCTTCTTTCTTTCCCTTCGTTCTTCTCTCGCTTCTTCTTCCGTTCAAGTTTCCTCTTTAATTTCTTCCTCTTCCTAACCTCCTTTTCCTCTTCATCTCCTTGTATATCTTTTCTTTCCTTCTTTCTTTCTTTTCCCGCTTCTTCTTCCCTTCCACATTTTCATACTTCCACCACCACCACCACCTCCACCACACACTCTACTCAACTCCACTCTAAAAATGAGCCTTGAATCCCTTCCTTACCTGCCCGCCGATACTACGTCCACCTTGACCCTCGGAAGTGGACGACAACCCCCCCCACCCCCTACCGCCATGCACCATTACAGTCCCCCTCTCCCCCTCAAAGGATCTGCAGAGCCTCCTACGTAAGCATCCTCCTCTGAAGCGTCTCCTGCATCCTTGGTCTTATGAAATCCTAGACCGAGCTCGTGTGTGTGTGTGTGTGTGTGTGTGTGTGTGTGTGTGTGTGAGACCGTTTTTTTTTTTTTTTTACAACAGAAACAGTTCAAGGGCGTAAAGAAAAACAATAATGAAAAAAAAAAAAGCCCGCTACTTACTGCTCCTGAATAGAGTAGAGTGGGTATTTGCGGGTATTTGTAAACATTTTCGTGCACAGGGGGAGAGGAGGGAAGGAAAGGGGTGGATAGGTAAAGTTTTGGGTGGGTGGTGGAAGTGGGTGGGGTCGAAGGGAGGAGCTGTAGGGTAAGTAAGGTAAGGGGTGAGGGGAAAGGTAAAAATGAGAGGGAGTATAGTAGGTAGGAGGAGGAGGAGGAGGAGGAGGAGGAGGAAGAGGGAAGCTGGAACAATCCTCAGCAGGTGTTTCCAGGTATTAGGAGGAGAAGGAGGAGGAGGAGGAGGAGGAGGAGGAGGAGGAAAGACAGGGATAAAAGGGCTCGTCGTTAGTGTTGTGTAAGTCCTCCTCCTCCTCCTCCTCCTCCTCCTCCTCCTCCTCCTTTTGCTCTTCCTCTTCCTCGGCAAGTTTTCTTAGGAAGTTCTCTCAGTCTTTGCAGTTCGTTCTTTCTGTATTTTCCTTCTTTTAATTATTTTCTTGCTTGTCTTTTGTTTTCTTTTCTCTTCACATCCATTTAATTTATCTTCCCTCTTTTCTTTTTTTTTGTTACGTCTCTCTTTCCCTCTCTCAATCATCCTCTCCTTCTTTCCTCTCTTCCTCCTCCTTCTCCTCCCTTTCTTTCTTCCTTCTTTCCTTCATTCTTTCTTTCTGTATCTCTCAAATGCACTCCCTTCCCTGCCCTTCCCTTCCCTTTCCTTTCCTTTCCTTTCCCTTCCCTTCCCTTCCCTTTTCTTCCCTTCCCTTCCCCTCCTTTCCTTTATCCTCTCCTGTACAAGCTCTCTCTCTTTCATTTCCTTTCCTCCTCCTCTCCTTCACCCACCCTCGCAAGCTCTCTTCCTCGCCCTCTTCTCTTCCTTCCCTTTCGCCTCCCCCCTTTAAAGCTATGTTAAGCATTTTCTGATTATAGGAGACCCGCGGGCAGCCTGGACCGGGACCCAAGAACCGGGCCGAAACCAGGGCTTGCCAGAGGGCGCCGCAGAGCACAGTTCGGTAGATTTTCTCAGACGCTTCCACCTCCCACATCATCTACTTCCAAAGGCCGCAAAGGAGATCAATCGCGTTCTAATGTGTGTTTCTTTAGGTTCGCGGTACAGAAGAAGAGTCTATCTACCAGAAGGGTCATAAAACTACCTCTGTAAATGCCCACACTCCTATAAAAGCCTAGTTAAAAGTGTGTGTGTGTGCCTGGGCGAGGGAAATTTTAAGAATATGGTTGTTCATCCCGCGCACTTGCTCCTGTGTGCCTGAATGTTGCCTCCAAGTCGCGGATTTGAGTATAATATATTTTAAGACACCATCGCTTCTCACATCAACTATTTCTAAAGGTCAAAGAGGGGATCAATCGGGTTTTCATGAGTGTTTTTTAAGGTTCATGGCACAGAAGAAGGGTCAACCTACCACCAGGGTCATAAAACTACCCCTGGAAAAGCCTACAGCTCCTACGAAAGCTATGTCAAATATGTGAACTTGGGCGACGAAATGTTTTAAAATACGACCCTAAGACTCGCTCAACCGCTTCTGGACAGTAAACAAATGAGGAGGAGTGGTACTATGAGCAGAGGAGACAGTAACAGGAGTAGGAGTAGAAGATAGGGTCATGAGGTATAGAAAACAAATAGATGGATTGAACTACTTCGATGGATTGAATGTGTAGGTGAATTGAAATGTTTGGATGTGAATGAAAGGGAATGTGGAGAGAGTCTGTGTGTGAAAACATGTGGAGGAGGAGGATGGGGAAGAGGAGGAGAGAAAAGGATAAAGAAGGGAGGAGCTGTTGAGAAGCAGTAAGTAGCGGGGTTTTTTTTATGCCCTTGAACTGTCTCCTTTGCTGTAAAAAACAAAAAAAACACTGCATAAGAGAAAAGAAAGAAGGGTTAGAAGGAGGGGGAAGGGAAATGAAGTGCTGGGAGGGGAATGGATGGGTAGGGAAGGGAAGGGAAAGGAAGGGAAGGGATGGAAAGGGTAGGGAACGGAGTGAAAGGGAAAGGAAAGGTAGGAAAGGAAAGGGAAGAGAGAGAGAGAGAGAGAGAGAGAGAGAGAGAGAGAGGCGGGTACTAAAAATGCAGGAAAGACGAGACGAAACAGGACGAAAATAGACCCCCCTTAAAAAGAAAAATACAGGCGCATAGAAAACGGAGGTCCGGTGGAAAATAAAATCGCACATGAAAAGAAAACGAGGGAGCGAAGTGAAGAGAGAGAGAGAGAGAGAGAGAGAGAGAGAGAGAGAGAGATGGACAGCAAAAGGGGTTCCCGAATATTCCCTTTGGTTCAGGCCTCCGTACACACACACACACACACAAACACACAAGCAGTCTCTCTCTCTCTCTCTCTCTCTCTCTCTCTCTCGTAAACTGTCCTGTCTTCACCCATTTTTATCCCCTCGTAATTCACTTTTCTTCTTCTTCTTCTTCTTCTTCTTCTTCTTCTTCTTCTTCTTCTTCTTCTTCCGCTTCTTCTTTTTCTTCTTCTTATTATTTTTTACCACGTTCGCCCTTATTTTGTTCACCCTTCACCCCCCCCCCCTCTCTCTCTCTCTCTCTCTCTCTCTCTCTCTCTCTCTCTCTCTCTCTCAACCTCAGTAATGCATGGATGGTCGATGGCTGACTGAGACATACCCATCGTTAGCCTGTCAGTTGGTCAGCCAGTCAGTCAATCAGCCAATCAGTTGCTCACTCCCTCACTCATCTAATAGGTCAGTCAGCCAGTCAGTCAGCTATTCAGCCAGTCTGTCAACTACTCAAGTAATAACTCAACCAGTCAACCAGTCAGTCATCCAGTAACCCAGCCAGTCTTTCAGCCATCCAGTCATTCAACCAGTCAGTCACCCAGTACGTCAGTAACCCTGCCATTTCTTCAGTCATCCAGTCAGCAATTCAGTCAACCAATCAGCCAGTCAGTCAGTCAACCATTCATCCATTCCTGTAACTATCTATCTATCCAGTGAGGGAAAGATCCAGTCAGTCAGCCTCGGTATATTGGCAAAGGGAGAAAGCAAAGCAAAGACAGAAAATCAAGTATATTAGATAAAAAAAAATAATGCTGACTTCTGAACCTGCCCAGGCGCGCGTCCCCTCAAAGGAAAGTAAAGAGAGATGGAAAGGGATGAAAGAAAGCAAGGAGAGGCAAGGCAAGTTAGGGTAAATTAAGGTAGGGCAAGGAAGCCAAGGTAAAGGAGAGAGAGAAAGAAAGAAAGGAAAGGTGAGGCAAGGAAAGGCAATGGAAGAGAAGGGAAGGGAAGGGAAGGGATGGGAAGGGAAGGGAAAGGAAGGGAAGGGAAAGGAAGGGAAGGGAAGGGAATGGAAGGTAAGGTTAGGTAAGGAAAGGGAAGGAAAAGAAAGGTAAGGTAAGGAAAGGAAAGGTAAGGTAAGGCAAGCTGAAGGGAAAGGAAAGTAAGAGAAGGTAATTACGACAAGGTAAGGTAAGGTAAGGTAAGTTAAGGAAAGATAAGGTAAGAGAATGAAAGGGAAGGCAAGGAAAGGTAGGGAAAGGAAAGGTGAGGTAAGGAAAGATACTGAATGTAAGGTAAGGTAAGGAAAGGAAAGGCAAGGCAAGGTAAGGTAAAACAAGACAAAAAATGAAGAGAAGGAAAGGATAAGTAAGGTAAGGTAAGGTAAGGTAAGGTAAGGTAAGGTAAGCCAATAGAACGAGAGGAAAAGGAAGGAGGAGAGGGGAAAGGAAAATGAAAGGAAAGGCAAGGTAAGGTAATACAAGATAAAAAATGAAGAGAAGGAAAGGATTAGTAAGGTAAGGTAAGGTAAGGTAAGGTAAGGTAAGGAAAGGTAAGATAAGCCAACATAACGAAAGGAAAAGGAAGGAGGAGCGGGGAAAGGAAAGGAAAAAAAAAAGACTAAAAAAAAAACTAACCAAAAATCCAGGACCACCGAGTTCCAGGTTCCGTTTCTTCGACTTAATATTGCCCGTGTTTTATATATAAGATTCCACTCGAGTATTGGGCGTCCTTCGCTGCCCGGGACGCGGTTCGAGAGGGGGACGTTTTTATATTCAGTTTTTCTTCCTCTTTTTGGTGTTGCGTTGAAAGGAGCGAGCGAGTGAGTGAGTGAGTGAGTGAGTGAGTGAAGGATTTGATTTACTTATGAATATACTTTTTTGTGTGTGTGTTGAAAGGAGTTGAGTGACCGGGGATGATTCTAGCCTTACCTTATCTTTCCTTCCCTTCCCTTACCCTACCTTACCTTCCTTTCCCTGTAGCTTGCCTCACCTTGCCTTTCCTTTTCTTTCCTTACCTCTCCTTTCATTCCCTTCCCTTTAATTCTCTTTTCTCAACACCACCATTACCACCACTACCACCATCACCATCACTACCATTACGACTATCACCACTACCAAAACCACCTTCATCATCACCACAATCGCCACCACCACCATCACCACCCAACCTTCTCCACCTAACACCTGACAACCTCCACTCATATCCACCTGTCCTCCATACACCTCCACCACCACCACCTATATAACCATCCACCTCCACTTAACTTCTGTCTCACCTCCTTCATATTCCACCACCACCACCACCACCCTCCCCCCTACCACCATCTTCACCTGTCCCGCCCAGGTATTTCTCCTCTTCCTTTTTTCCTGGTGACCAAAGTCCTTAAAATAGAGCTGAATTGAATGCCTCTCTCTCTCTCTCTCTCTCTCTCTCTCTCTCTCTCTCTCTCTCTCTCTCTCTCTCTCTCTCTCTCTCTCATCTTTTCCATACGTTCCTTTCTTCCCGTCTCTCTTTGTCTTTCAATTTTCCTCCTCCTCCTCCTCTCCTTGTCTCCTTTCCTCCCTGCCTATTTCTTTTCCTCTCTCCCTCCCATTCTCTTTGTTATTCCTCTCGCTTCCTATCTCCCCTCCTTCTCTTTCAAACTCTTTCACTACTCCTATCTATCTTTTTCTCTCTCTGTTGTTCTCTTCTCTCCTTTCTTCTTCCTCTGTTATCCCCCTTAAAATTGTCTACCTTTCTCCCTTCAATCTTGTCTCCCATTCTAAGCCTCCCTCCCTCTTCATCTCCCGCTAACACTGGAAGCTGAATAACTCTCCCTTCTTCTTCCTTTCTTTATCTAGTTTCCTCTATTGCTCATCTTCTAACCTATCATTCCTTTCTTCGTCCATGTCTCTCTCCGTTTCTTTTTCTTATTTATTTCCTTGTGTACTCCCCTACCTATCTTCTTTTCCTCCCTTCTTCCTTCCCTTTAAACCTGCTCTTCATCAAATCTCAATTCCTTTTCTCCTTATTCCTACATCTCATTTTCTCTTCATTATTCAACTTCTTATCAATCTTTACCTCCTCTCCCTCCCTTTCTTTCTCTCTCCCCCTCCTTCCTTCTGTCCTTTCATCCCTTCTCTCTCTTCAATCTCTACCGATCCTTCATTCTTCCTTAACCATTATTTACTTTTCCTCCTCCTCCTCCTCCTCCTCCTTCTCCTCCTCCTCTTCCTTAAAGTTTCCGCGGAGACATAAAGTAAGAGAGAGAGAGAGAGAGAGAGAGAGAGAGAGAGAGAGAGAGAGAGAGAGAGAGAGAGAGAGAGAGAGAGAGAGAGAGAGAGAGAGAGAGAGAGAGAGAGAGAGAGAGAGAGAGAGAGAGAGAAAGGTTGATGGTCTATATATGCACCAAGACTTCCTCCTAAACCCATGATTCCTCCTCCTCCTCCTCCTCCTCCTCTTCCTCCTCCTCCTTCTCCTCCTCCTCCATCCTTCCTCCTCCCCTTCCTTATTTTTTTTCTCCTACTGCATCTTCTCCCCCTCCTCCTCCTTCTCCTCCTCCTCCTCCTCCTCCTCTTCCTTCTATTCCTGGTCCTCCATTTCGCCTTTATCCTTCTCTTTCTCCTGCTCTTCCATTTCGTCTTCTTTATCCTCTTCCTCCTCCTCCTCCTCTTTGCACATTCCTTTCCTTTTTCCTAATACTAGTTCTGCTCCTTCCTCCTCCTCTTCTTCCTCCTCCTCCTCCTTCTCCTCCTCCTCCTTTCCTCCATCCATTTCTCCACATTGAGCTCTTAACTTCAAAGTCTCCTTCTCTTACTCTTCTTCCTTTTCCTCCTCCTCCTCTTCTTCTTCTTCCTTTTCCTCCTCCAGCTTGATCCCTTCCTCCTTCATTCATCTCCGACACACACACACACACACACACACACGGCACGACTTTTCACTGTATTCGCAAGTGTGTGTGTGTGTGTGTGTGTGTGTGTGTGTGTGTGTGTGTATGTAAGGGCAGGCAACTTTTCACTCGTCACTCTCCGCTATCGACTTCTTTTTTTTCGTTATGTGAATCTACGACGTAATAATTGTCCTTCTAATCAGCGGGAAACCCAAAGGGGAGACCAGCTGGCGAAGGAAGGAAGGAAGGAAGGAAGGAAGAAAGGAAAGAACAAAAGAAGGAATAAGGAAGAGAAAAGAAAGAGCGACAGATGAGGCTGAATAAAGGAGGAAAGGAAGGAAGGAAGGAAAGAAGGAAGGAAAATAGAAGAAAGAGCGAAGGAATTAAAAAGGAAGAGAGGAAGAAAGGAATAAGGGAGGCAGTGAAGGAAAGATTGAGAAAGGGAGAAGGGAGGAAAGAAGAGGAAGGAAAGAGTGAAAGGAAGAAAGGAAGGAAGGAAGGAAGGATGGAAAGAAGGAAAGGAGGAAGCAAAAGAAAAAGAAGACCAAAGGAAGGCATATAGAAAAGGAATAAAGAAGGAGAGGAAGGAATAAAGAAGGGAGAAGGAAAACTGAATGAAAGGAGAAAGGAAGAATGAATGAATGAAGAAAGGAAGACAAAGAGAGGAAGGAAAGAAGAGAAAGGAATAAGGAGGAGAGAAGGAAGGACGGAATGAATAAATGAATGAACGAATGAATGAAAGGAACGAAGGAAGAGTGAAGGAAAGAATAAGCAAGAGAGGAAGAAAGAAAGAAACAGGACGCGGGTTGTGGAAAGTCCGGGAAAGTTTAGGAGCAGAAAAGAACTCCTGTGTCTTGATCTGAAAGTTTTATGTCTTTTTTTTTGTGTAGGTCTGGAAAACGAAAAGAATGGACGCGGAGGACAAACTTGACCCCTCTCTCTCTCTCTCTCTCTCTCTCTCTCTCCACATTCGTTGAAGTTATGTTCCCTCTTTATTTATTTTCCATTATTAACTTCCCTCTCCTTCCTTCTTTCTTTCTTTCTTTCTTTCTTTCTTTCTTTCTCTTTCATAAGTGCTTCCCTTCCCATCCATTACTTTCATCTACCCCTCCTTCTTTCCTTCCTTCCTTTCTTTCTTTCTTTCTTTCTTTCTTTCTTCCTTTCATTTTCTTTCATAAATGCTTCCCTTCCCTTCCAGTGCTTTTCTCTACCCCTCCTTCCTTCCTTTCTTTCTTTCTTCCTTTCTCTCTCTTTCATAAATACTCCCCTTTCCCATCCCGTCCTTTCCTCTACCCCTCCCTCTCCTTTTCCCTCTCCTTCTCCTCTCTCTCCCTTTCCCTCTCTCTCTCTCTCCCTCTCCCTCTCTCTCAGTGGCAGGAAGAAAACATTTAGACATCTCCAGGACTGGGCTCGGAGCGATGGCATGAAGGAAGAAAGTTGAAACGCATTGGTGGACAGCTCGAGGATTCCAATACTGAGGATTAACTTAATGTAACTCAACCGAACCTAATGGATGCGAGATTCGAACCTGATGTAATCTAACCCAAACTAGCAGAGAAGAACTAAAGGAGCTGAAATAATGATAATAATGATAATAATAATAATAATAATAATAATAATAATAATAATAAGCAGAAGAAGAAGACGAAGACAAAGAAAAAGAACAAAAAGGAGAAGAAAAGAAGAAGAGAGAAGAAGAAGAAAAAGAAGAAAAAAAAAGAAATAAAATAAAATAAAATACCCTCATCTAAACTAAATAAGCCCAGTATTATCTAACCAAACCCATCCTTAACTTAGCCCATGATATTGATGATGATGAAGAAGAAAAATATATGACGGAGTATCAGTAATATTAGTGTTCGTATCATAACCAATAACATTAATAGTTGTTGTTATTGTGGAATTAATAGTGTTCGCGGTAGCAGTAATAGAACCAGCAACCCTAAAACGCACTATATAATCATCATAATAACAATCTAATATATATAACAACAGCAAAGTCAAATAAGAACGCATCAAACAATCTATTCTTGCCACAACATTCCATCTATAAATCTGTCTGTCGATCTATCCATCTATCTATCTTCTTCAACCTTCATCTATCTATCTACTTCCACCTACCTTATCTATTCTAACCTAATCTATTTTTGCCACGACATTCCATCCATATCTATCCGCCAATCTATCCATCTATCTATCTTCTTCAACCTTCATCTATCTATTACCTCCATCAACCTTATCTATTCTAAGCTAATCTATTTTTGCCACGACATTCCAACCATATATCTGTCCGTCAATCTATCCATCTATCTTCTTCAACATTTATCTATCTATTACCTCCATCAACCTTATCTATTCTAAGCTAATCTATTTTTGCCACGACATTCCATCTATCTATCTTCTTCAACCTTCATCTATCTATCTACCTCCATCAACCTTATCTATCCCGAGACGTGCCTTTATCTATCCATCGCTTATCCCCGCCAATAGATACTCCAATAAGGGCGACACCGAGACATGCAACTAATTATACGGAGTCAAGATGAGTTTCGATCCTCCGCGGCCGTGTCACAAAGGCGCCCGGATCCCATTAACCACCACCGAAGGGTATTAGATTCTACCCAGGACCATTTTAAAGGGAGTTCACGGGCTCCCTTTCACCCCTCCCTCGTCTATGCTAATAATTATGGCTTGGTGAAGGGGGATTAAGGGAAGGGAAAAGGGGGGGAGGTGTGGAGGGGTGTTGGAGGTAAGGTATGGAGAGGTGAGGGAAAGTGCGTGTGGGGGGGAGGGGGGGAAATGTGAGGGGGGAAGGGTGGAGTGTGTGTGTGTGTGTGTGTGTGTGTGTGTGTGTGTGTGTGTGTGTGTGTGTGAGTGTGTGTGTGTGTGTTTACAGTACTGCGAATAGATAATTAAACTCTCTCTCTCTCTCTCGCTGATACAGGGTCATTCATAAAGTCAAAATTGCCTGCATGCAAATGAGGTCTGATCCGACAAATCAGACCAATTAGGCGAATCATTTATTGATCCCCAAGTACGTGCGTGTGTGTGTGTGTGTGTGTGTGTGTGTGTGTGTTAAGGGCAATCACGCAAAACAAACAAACATAAGTAGGGAAAACAAACACACACACACACACACACACACACACACACACACACACACACACACACACACACACACACACACCTGAAACCCCCCTTCCTTCCTGCCTTCCTTCCCCCACACATACCTTCCCCCTTTCTCCCCCACCTTCCTCCCCCACACACATACACCTACAACCCCCCCCATCCCGCCCCCCCACCCACACACATTAACAAAAAAACAAAAAAAAATTGAAAGAAAAAAAAACATGCAGATCTGCCGTCAGCACAGAAACGAGCATAATTGTAATTGCCGCTGAGAGTGAACATTGCTAATTACCTGACTGCGCGAGGGTAATTGTTGTCCTGATTGACTCCTTAATGGAAAAGACAGTACAGGGGACGGGACGGCGGGCATAATGTGGTGATGGACAGAGAGACAGGAAAATACACGGATAGTTAAACAGATAGACAGCGACAGAAGCTTCGGGTAGAATATAGAAAATGAACCAAAAAAGACAGGTAGGGAGATGGTTATAATGTGGTGATAGACGGATGGACAGACGGACAGGCAAATACACGGATAGTTAAACAGATAGACAGTGACAGAAGCTTCGGGTAAAATATAGAAAATGAACCAAAAAAGACAGGTATAGATGTGGTTATAATGTGGCGATAGACGGATGGACAGACAGACAGGCAAATACACGGATAGTTAAACAGATAGACAGTGACAGAAGCTTCGGGATAGACAGACAGACACAGACAGACAGACAGACAGAAAAGATACAGGCAAAATCTTGAGATAGTTGGACAGAGAGGACAGGAAGAACGTTGAGTATAAGGTGATGACAGACAGATGGACAGACACATAGACAGAAAAGTGACAGAAGATACGGCAAAAATAGATACAATTACCACCCAAAAAAGACAGGTAGAAACGTGAGTATAATATGGGAAAAGAGAGATTGACAGACAGACAGAAAGACAGACAGACAAATAGACAGAGACAAGATTTATGGCTCAGACAGAAGAACAGATAGGCAGACAAAGCGCGAGTCGACAGATACACAGCCAGAGTAAAACAGACACAGACAGAGACAGACAGACTCGATACATATAAACAGACAGAGAGACAGACAGACAGAAAAAAAAAAACAAGCCCACCCCGCTTACACACACTCTCTCCCCCCCTACACACACACACACACGCACACACACACGCACACTAACCAATCAAACCTATTATCTTTCCCTACACATAAAACCGATTCAAGCTGTCAATAACTGATCCCATATCGAATAAAAAAAGACACACGAACAAAATAAAGCCCAAAAAACACAACACAAAGTCAACGGGCAACAGCAGACAACCAGGCGGCGAGGGAAGGGGGGCGAAGGGGGGCGAGGGGGGGACGTCGGGATCATTTGCAAATTAAGACTGCGCATTATCTCGCGGAAATATTATCGCTTATTGGGCCGCGCCGTATTGCAAAAAAGCGGCTGCAATTAAAGTAGTAACGGTAACCTATGGGAGGGAGTCATTGGAATAGCCATAATTAGCGGGGGCATTCATAAACGGCGGTAGTCATTATATGTTTTAACTGCATATAAGAGGAGGCGGGGAGATACAGGGAAAGGGAGGTACTGACAGGGAGAAAGAAGAGATGAGAGAGAAAGAGCAAGGAAAGTGGTGATTGTTGACAGAGAGAAAGAAATGATGAGAGAGATAGAGAAAGCAAGGAAAGTGATGATAGTTATGTATGGCAAAATTTAAAAAGCGAAGGAAAAAGGAGTCATCTGAAAACGGTATGAGGAGGTAGACAGAGTAAGGAATAAAGAGAAGGAGAAATAAAAGATGAAAGAGAGAGAGTAAGGAGGGAAATGTTATGTACGAGAAAATTTTGAGAAACTGAAGGGAAGGGAGGCATTTGAGAACTGTAAAAGAGGAAGTAAACAGAGTAAGGAATAAACAAAGGGAGAAATAAAAAAGATGAAAGAGAGAGAGTAAGGAGGGAAATGTTATGTACGAGAACATTTTGAGAAGCTGAAGAAAAGGGAGGCATTTGAGAACTGTATAAGAGGAGGCAGAGAGAGCAAGCGATAAACAGAAGAAAAGATAAAAACAGAGAAAGCAAGGAGGAAAATGTTATGTGAGGCCAAATTTGAGAAGCTGAAGAAAGAAGGGAGGCAATTGAGAACTGTTTAAGAGGAGGCAGAGAGAGCAAACGATGAACAGAGACAGAAAGAAAAGATAAAAGAGAGGGAGAGAGCAAGGCAAGTAATGTTATGTCCGACAAAATTCGAGAAGATAAAGAAAAGGGTCATTTGAGAACTGTTTAAGAGGAGGCAGAGAGAGCAAGCGATAAACATAGACAGAGATAGAAACGATGAAAGAGATGGAGAGAGCAAGGCAAGTAATGTTATGTCCGACAAAATACGAGAAACTGAAGAGATGAAACAGTCACTTGAGGGGCCATTATTGTGAAGGCGTAAAACTGTAGCAAAGTAGTTTTTTTACCGACAGAGAACAGAGAAACCGAAAAAAATAAACTGAAAGAAAGACAGAAGAAAGCAAGGAGTTAGACATTTCAAAAGCCATTATTAGAAACGGCATAAAACTGTAGCCATATTTTTTAAGGCCTGAGTGAGGACAGACAGATCAAGGGATAAGAAGAAAGAAAAAAAAGATAAATGAGAACAAGGAAAGTAATATAGCAACGGAATTTGAGGGACTGAAGAGAGTTAGGGAATGCAAGAATTATTTGAGTGCTGAACAAATTTATTACGGCAAGAGAACGGAGATAGACCAAATTAAAATAAAGATGAAATAGAGGAGCAGGTTAGAGAGAGTTAAAACATACGAAAATAATTTGAACGTTTCCCAATGCTCATCTCACATAACAAGCAGACTCATCACAACACAGAAGAGACAGAGAGAGAGAGAAAAAACAGACTCATACATTTCCACGAGAACAGGCAGTAGGAATGTTGATGCAATGTTCAGCAGGTATGTTAGCGAGAAATGTAAAGTAGTAATGCTGGGAATTAATACACCATCAATGTTTAAGAGGAAAAAAACATGGTAATTTTATCCAGGAATGCAAGGTATGAATGTTGAAGAATAATGTTAAGTAGGAATTTGAAGAAGTAATGAATGGTAAGAATTAAGAGTTAGTATTAATGTAAAAGAAAGGTGAGTAGTAGATGTAGAAATAGTAGTAGTATTAGTAGTGGAAGTAGTAGTAGTTGTGGTAATAGTAGTAGAAGTAGCAGTAGTAGTAGTAGTAGGAGTAGTATTACCAGTAGCAACATTAGTATATAAACACCGTAAGGGAAAGGCATTTAAACATTCCATATTATCCATACAAACATCAAACCATAACCCATTAAACAACATACACAGCAATAACACCAATAAAACTCCAAGTACCAACACCAAATAATAAATAACACTAACACTAATAACAGCATAAGTAGCAACGGTGAGATAATAAATAGCAATAATAACCATAAAAGTGTAAGCAGCCCCCGAAGCAGCCCCGATAAAGCACGGGCGAGCAAGCCGTTGAAGCAGCAATTATTAGCGAAGGTATGCACGCAGCGGCTGGGTGTAACGCTCATTGTGACGCCCATCGATTCCTGGTA
>NC_066534.1:16922662-16932662 GCF_024679095.1 Eriocheir sinensis
GGGGGGAAGGAGGAAGGGAGGGAGGGGGAGGGAGTGGAGAGAAAAAGAGGCAGGGAGGGAAGGGAAAAAGAGAGGGAGAGAGAGACCGCGTGACAAAGGAGGGAAAGTGAAGAGGATATGAAAGAGTAGAGGGTAGAGGGAAAGAGGGAGGCAAATAAAGATAGGTAGGTAGGTAGGCAGGTAGGTGAGAGTGAAGGAAGGTAAGGATGTAGGTAGGTTAGTAGAGAGGGAGGGTAAAAGGAAGGGAGCGAAGGGAGGAAATGTAGGGAGGATATGGAATGAAAAAGGGTAAATGGAAGGAAAAAGATGAAGGGAATAAGGAAGAGGGGATAGAAGGGAGGAAGGGAAGGAGATAAGAAGCTAGATAGGTAAACAGGGAGGAAGAAAGAGTCAGAAGGGAGGAAAAGTTGAGAGAACATAAAAATAATAGAGAATAGAAAGAGGAAATATGGTGAATGAGTGAGGGGATGAAGAGGGACAAAGGGAGAGGTAGGAGAGGGAGGTGGTAGATAGGAAGGGGTAGATGTAGAGAGGGGAGAGGAGGAGGTGAGAGGAGAGGAAAAGTTAAGTGAAAGAAGAGAAGAAAAAAAAGAAGGAAGAGAAGAAGGCAAACATATGGAGAAAAGAGGATGATTAAAGAAACATGCGGAAGAAAATAGTAGAGAAAGAGAAAAAAAGGAGAGTGGATGAAACGTAGAGAGAGAAAGACAAGAGAATAGGTGAGGAAAAGAACGAACAAACAGAGAAAGTAAAGAAAATAAATTACACAAATAAACAGAATTTCCTCCCTCTACAGTGGTCTGGATAGCAAGTTACTGAAGCAAGAGACCACTAGAATATATAAACAGACCCATATTACAAGCTCTCCCTCCCTCGGCCATTCCCTCGACATCACTTTCAACAGCGTCCGCCAGCCAGACCCCGTTCCCTCTATACGAGCTTTCCATGAACCACTTTTAAGGGTTAACGACTATATATTTCCAGCGTTATATCAGCTTTTTTTGTTAGTAATAGCATCGCGGTGGTATGGCAAGATAAAGGGTGATAGAAGTGAAGGGTATGGAGTTATGTGAATGCGGAGAATGAGTTTAGAAGAAGCAGTTGTTGAGTTTTTTGAGTGGGTAAAGGCTGACATCTCTTAGTAATGGGTAGCTTGGAATACAGCCGATGGTAGAATGGGAAAAAGAAAGTTATTAGAAGTGAAATATGTGGAATTCTGCTAAGCCGAAGAGCTGTTTAAAAGTTGCTGTTGTTGAGTTTCTGAGGTGACAAAGACTGACATCTCTTAGTAATGGGAAGCTTGGAATACAGCCGATGGTAGCATGACGAAGAAGAAAGTTATCAAAAGTGAAGTATATTTAATTCAAACGAAGACGAAAAACTGTTTAGAATTTGTTGTTGTTGCTTGTTGAGTTGGTAAAGAGTAAAGACTGACATCTCTTAGTAATGGGAAGGTTGGAATACGGCCGATGGTGTCTTGGCAAAGAAGAAAGTTATTAAAAGTGAAGTATATTTAATTGAAACGAAGACGAAAAACTATTTAGAAGTTGCTGTTGTTGAATTTTTGAGATAGTAAAGATTGTCATCTCTTAGTAAGGGAAAGCTTGGAATACAGCCGATGGTAGCATGACGAAGAAGAAAGTTATTAAAAGTGAAGTATATTTAATTGAAACGAAGACGAAAAACTGTTTAGAAGTTGCTGTTGTTGAATTTTTGAGATAGTAAAGATTGTCATCTCTTAGTAAGGGAAAGCTTGGAATACAGCCGATGGTAGCATGACGAAGAAGAAAGTTATCAAAAGTGAAGTATATTTAATTCAAACGAAGACGAAAAACTATTTAGAAGTTGCTGTTGTTGAATTTTTGAGATAGTAAAGATTGTCATCTCTTAGTAAGGGAAAGCTTGGAATAAAGCCGATGGTAGGTTGGCAAAGACAGAAAGTAATTAAAAGTCAAGTATATGAAATTAAACAAAGACAAGTTACTGTTTAGAAGCTGTTGTATATTTTTTGAGTTGGTAAAGACTTAAATATCTTAATAACGAAGAGGTTGGAAGACAGCCGATGGTAGCTTGGCAAAGAAAGTTAATTAGAAGTGAAGTACATGAAATTAAACAAAGGCGAGGAACTGTTTTAAGCTGCTTTTTATTATATATTGAATTGGTAAAGACTGGCATCTCTTAGTAAGGGAAAGCTTGGAATACAGCCGATGGTAGCTTGGCAAAGAAAGAAAGTAATTAGAAGTGAAGTACATGAAATTAAACAAAGGCGAGGAACTGTTTTAAGCTGCTTTTTATTATATATTGTTAGAAAGATTTAAGCTATTTCTGAGAGGTGAGCTGCTGAGTATAATTTCAATGGCGAGTGTATATTCGGAGTCCTGGATGACATTTCACTGCCCAAAACCTTCCACAATGATGAGTGAATATTCCAACAAAGACAAACCCACACGATGCTTTATAATTAAGGAAAGGTTTGAGAGAGACTGCCATGATGAGTATAAATTCGGTGGCCATGTGTGTAGTTTAACGTCAAATACTTCTCCAGTGAATGCTTAACCCGTTGACCGCAAATTTCCTACAAGAAGACATCACCAAGCTACAGGAATAGAACAAAAAGTGGCTGCTACAATTCAATCAAGAAAAATGTAAAGTCCTGCACATTAGGAGGGAAAATCCAGCATACCAGTACCACATAAGAAACACTCCACTATCCACCACAGAGGCAGAGAAAGTTCAGGGACTATATGTTACCAGGCTACCAGTTAAAGTGAAATCCGTGTCAATCGCAGCGGACGGGTTAAAGCTTGTTGATGAGTGAGTATTTCAGACAAACTCGCACCTCTGCCTCTGGTTACACGCTCGCCCGAAATGTCGCGAGCATCATTAAGCCGGCCGCTGAGCCCTCCATCAGAGCAGAGCCTTACAAACAGCCGTGAAGGGAGCGCCGGCGATCCGCGGGCCATGAGAAAGAGTAGCGAGACGGGCGGATGGCAGAATGAACCAAACTTGGGTCTACAATTTCGACATACTCCAGCATTCCGGGGCTCACACACCCACACCCACACGCACGCACACACATTTGGTAAGGCCTTCGTAGAGGTTATGTTGGTATTGCCATGGATAGTTTTATGAGACTAGTGATACTTTGACAAGGTTTCTACACCATGAACGTGGGAAACACTCATAAAGCTCAAACATTTCCTTTGTGGCCTTGGGAACTATTTGTTTTTAGAGACGAAAGCGTTTGAGGATACTAGACAAATTTTAACTCCCGAACCCTCGACAGGCAGAGCAGCAATAGAGGCAGATGGTTCGCCTAACAACCCCGGGGTACACCAGTGGGAGGAGCAGGTGGTTGGCAATGTATTCTGTTCCCATGTGGATGCTGTAGTATACCACCTGCCTCCCTCCACACTGTTGTTCGTTGCTGCTGGCTCATGAAAAAGCGTCGTGATTCAGCGAACTTATTTATGCTGCTTCTGTTTAGCAGTTTATGGAGCTTGTTCGTGATCTCTTCTATGTGTCTAGCAATGCATCTGGCGTGGCAGGAATACATAAAATAAAAGGTGCAGAATGATAGCAAAAATAATGGAAATGATTATAACGTTACCCCATTTCCCTTTGCCAGTATGAAGATAATGATGATGATGATGATGATGAGACTAGGCCTACTACTACTAAAACTAAAACAATGACAATAATACCAACAACAACAACAAAAACATTAACAAAAGAAGCCTCACGAACTGAAAAAGGCCCTCACTAAAAAAAAACCCCACCTCCTCCACCACCCCCACCACAATCCCCCCTCCCAACCCCACCACGATCTCGCCCACCACAGCCTTGGAAATAGATGATAAGTTTTCCTCATCACATGCTCCGTTTCCGCCTTGAATTCCTAATTTTTTCGCCGCGTCAATTACCGAACACCGGAACACTCAGCCTAATGATACCACGGAGCCTGCCGGAGTGGGCGCCCGAACTTCCCGCGGCGCCCTGGCTAACTTGTGCCGCCCAGCCAGTCAGTCAGGCAAGCAGTAAGGTAGTCAGTCAAAGTTAGGTAGGAAATCAAGCAAGGAGGGGAAGTAGATATATAAAGAAAAAAAAGAAAGAAAGCAACATTAACAATAAGAAAACAAAGAAAATAACCTTAAAACACGTTACAAGGGTGGCTGAGAGGGGCGTGAGAGGGGAGAGAATGTGTGTGAAAGGGGCGTGGGAGGGGAGAAGTGTGGGTGGTTTGCTGAGTGGCTGGGGCGTTGACCTTACAATCAGCTGACCCCCCCTTAAGTAGTCTATCATGGGTACAATTTTTTTTTATGTATAGGATAAGTTGTGTAGTCCAGTCAGTCAGTCAGTCAGTCAGTCAGTCAGAGTTAGTTAGGAAGGAAGCAAGGAAGGAAGGAAGGCATACAGTTTGGTCCAGGTTCAAATTTCTCATGCATAGGTGATCGGGAAAGGAGGGAGGAGGAGTGGAAGGAAGGAAGGAAGGAAAGAAAGCAGGTAAGTGATCGGTCAGTCAGTCAGTCAGTCAGCAATGTTTTCCCACCAACATTATTTTTTCTTTTTTCTTTTTTACTTCTTATTTCTATTTTCTTTTACTTTGCATTACTCTGGCTGAAACTATATAATTACTACTACTACTACTACTATTACTACTACGCCTACTCCTCCTACTACTGCTACCCACAATCAGCATCCAGCATCTACAAAAACTCTCACTACATTTACGTTTTTCCATCCTGCCGGTCACGCTAAGGATCCCGGACCCCCAAAAAGAAGCAAATCATCTCTGCGGTTTTCAATATCTCCCGCATTGGAAATCTTTGAAATAAGTTTTTTTTTTTCATTATTATTACGTTATTGGCTGCCTGGGAGAGATGGATAGATAGATAGAGAGAGAGATAGAGAGATAGAGATAGATAGATAGATAGATAGATAGAGAGAGAGAGAGAGAGAGAGAGAGAGAGAGAGAGAGAGAGAGAGAGAGAGAGAGAGAGAGAGACATCGCTATACATAAGATAAAACAAACATTACGATCACCGCAGCGTCGTAATCTTAGAACGAAATCGATAAACCAAACAAAAAATTCAAGAACATAATCTTACGTTCACCCAAAATTATATGTGCCGGAGATGAACACGGAGGCCACGCGCAGCTGTACCTATGCCCTGAACTTTCCCTCTACAGTCATGCCCTTCCACCTCCTTGAACTATCTACTTTGACGCCCTCTACCCACACGCACCTCAAACACACGCAGCCTACGGTATACTCACCACGCGGTCTTCTATATCTAGCAGACACCCCGCACCGAGCCATGAGGTGATCTGAGTTGACCCGAGAGACAAGGAAGAGAAGTTTTGGCAGACAGTGTACAATAGGAATCTCAGCGCCTCTGATTTCTCGCCAGGCAGACCAGAAGTACTCTTAGGTGACTTACAGAATGACCATATGAAGCGTTGACATAGCTCAGAGAGAGGGAAAGATAGCTGGAAATAGCCTTGCACGGTGGAGTATATGGATTCCTTGAAAAACGATCTTACAGCCCCAACACGGATCAACAAAAGGTCCAGATGGCTTGCGAAACGACATAACATCTCCAAGTATGATCATCAAGACGTTTAGATGGCTTTAAAATTATCTTACGACCCAAAGGCGGATCAGTAATAGCTTCAAATCGCTTGCAAAATATTATGGCCACTAAAAACAGGCCAGCAAGAGGTTCAGATCGCTTGGAAAACTATCTTACTGACCCAAAGACTGATCGGTAATAGGTTCAGATAGCTTGCAAAATTTACGGCCCCTAAACACATCAGCAGAAGGTTCAGATGCCTTCCAAAACGACACCAGCCTCAAAGGGGGTCAAAAATAGCATCTAATGGTCGAATACAACTCACAGGAAGAGGTTTCAGGCTGTAAACCCCCCAGGAAATGCCAAACTGTTTACACGACGAAGCCAAAACACAGCCCAGGTACTCACCGTTGAGGGAGGGCAGCTGGGAGGCCTTGTAGTGCACGCGGCGTATGTACAGCAGCACCACCAGCACCAGCAGGAGGAGGAACATAGCACCGCCCACCAGCACGATGAACCAAGCCTCCCGCACCACGCCCTCCGAGCCCGCGTGACGGTTGGCCAGCGGGTTGAGCAGCGCCGGGTCGGTCTGCAGGCGGAGAGGCTGCGAGGACGGCCCTTCGCCCAGCTTGGACATCGCGGCGAGGCTGATGGAGTAGACGTGGCCCGGCGTGAGCGGCATCAGCTTGTAGGCGAAGGTGGAGGCGTTGACGGTGGTGTTGAGGAATGTCGTTGTGCCGTTCACCATGGCCAGGAGCTGAGGGCGAGGAAGGACAGGCAATATTAGAGGGAGAAAAGCACTTGATGATCGTTACAGGTTAGGAGTAGACAGCGGGGCGTATTCTTGCAGTTACGTCATTTTTCCTTAACTAGGGTTCATTTGAATTTACAAGCATATCATTTAGAAGCCACTGAGTTCATGTAAAGCCCACCTCTTAGTTCACAAAGACGAATTTATAAGATTTGTATAAACATGAATGCTGTGGACAGATGAAAGATAAATAGAGACTACCACATTGAGAGATAAAGACGGATATACAGGTTCGAGAGGTGAATGGGGAGGGCGTCACTTAAAATAAAATTCGCCCGCTCAACTAACGGGCGGGGCCATCCACCTGGACCAACAGTAAACAAAAACGGCGCAATAAACAATAAAAGAAAAAAAATGAGAGAGAGAGAGAGAGAGAGAGAGAGAGAGAGAGAGAGAGAGAGAGAGAGAGAGAGAGAGAGAGAGAGAGAGAGAGAGAGAATTAACCAAAAGCGTGATGAGCAAACAAATGAGTTCCCCTCCTCTTCCTCCTCCTCTTCTTCTTCCTCCTCCTCCTCCTCCTCCTCCTCCTCCTCCTCCTCCTCCGCAGACTAATGATGACATAGAAACACGATGAATAATAATAAAAATAACAAAGAGAGAGAGAGAGAGAGAGAGAGAGAGAGAGAGAGAGAGAGAGAGAGAGAGAGAGAGAGAGAGAGAGAGAGAGAGAGAGAGAGTACAGCACTGTCCTGCCCTTGATGAGCGTCCAGAGTGGCGTAAAGATAGCGTTTACGTGTTCTTCTACGCTGATAAGGAGGAGGAGGAGGAGGAAGAGGAGGAGGAGGAGGAGGAGGAGGAGGGGGAGTTGTGGTAATGGAAGAACAGAAAAAAAAGATACGGATAAAAGAAGAAAAGAATACATGAAAGAAATCAAAAGGAAAATTATTAAGAAAAGAAAAATGAGATGGAAGAAAAAGAGAAACAGGAGGAGAAAGAGAAAGAGAAGGAGGAGGAGGAGGAGAAGGATGATGATGAGGAGGAGGAGAAGGAGCTATCTTACTGGACGATGGAGGAAGAGGAAACAATAAAAAAGAAAAGGAAAAAAAAATGAAAGGAATGAAGAAGAGGAAGATCAATGAGAGGACGTGATTGAAGAGGAGCAGGAGGAGGAAGAGGAGGAGGAGGAAGAGAAGGAGGAGGAGGAAATATGATACTGGAGGATGGGAGAAAATAAAACGGGGAGAAAGGAAGAGGAAAAAAAACACGATAGATAATATGAGAAAAAATAAATGAGGAAGAGAAGGAGGAGAAGGAGGAGGAAGAAGAAGAAGAAGGGGAGACACAAGATAAAAAGAAGATAAAATGAATAATGTTGAAGAAAAAATATGTAAAAATCGTGAAAGGAATGAGTACGAGGAGGAGGAAGAGGAGGAGGAGGAGGAGGAGGAGGAGGAGGAGGAGGAGGAGGAGGAAGAGGAGGAGGAGGATGGTAAATTAAAATTGGGGATTGGAAAGATGTCTCGAAAGATTAACGAAGGAAAAGAGAAGGGAGGGAGGAAGAGGAGGAGGGGAGGGAGAGGATGGAGAGGAGGAAGGGGAAGAAAGGTAGGAGAGAGAGAGAGAGAGGAGGGTAGGGAGACGGGGAAGGAAGGAAAGGGAGAGAGAGGAGGGAGAGAGGAGGAGAGGGAGAGGAGGAGAGAGAGAGAGAGAGAGAGAGAGAGAGAGAGAGAGAGAGAGAGAGAGAGAGAGAGAGAGAGAGAGAGAGAGAGAGAGAGAGAGAGAGAGAGAGAGAGAGAGAGAGAGAGAGAGAGAGAGAGAGAGAGAGAGGAAGGGTACGAGGGGAGGAGGGAAGGAGAGAGAGGGGGGGAGAGAGAGGGAGGGAAGGAGAGGTAGGAGGGAGGGAGAGAGAGAGAGAGAGCACGTCTTGAAAAACATGGGTAATATATTTTTCCATAACTTTCCTGTAATACTTCGCTTCCTTTTGAGAGTTTATTAGTATTTTTAATCACTAAGGAATACTACGGATGGAAAAAATATCATTCCGAACATCTCCATCATCGTCATCATCATCATTATTTCATCCTCTTCGCTTCATCTTCGTTGCGTAAAACAAAACAAAAAAATGACTAAGGGAGAGAGAGAATGGTACAGAGAGTAAATCAAAATTGAAAGAACAAATGAAATAAAGAAATAAAAATGAAGGAGATTAGTTAAAGATAAATAACTGATAAAAAAAATATATAGTAAATAATAATAGATAGATAATACCCAAAGATCAGTACTACGAGCTCTGCCAAACTGTAAGGGATGAAGATTCTTTTTTTAATGATTTTATGCACAAAGGAACGCGATGGAAACCTCATAAAAAGGAGAATAGAAAAATGAAAAGAATGTAAAAAATAAATGAAAAAGGAAAAGTTAAAAGAACGTAAGAATGACCAAAAAAGGAAAGTAAAATTAAGAGAACACGAAAGAATACATCAAAAGGAGAGGAAAAAAAATGTAAGAAATATTAAAAAAGAAAAGAGAAAATAAAAGAACTTACAAAACATAAACAAAAGAAAAAATAGAAAAACACGTAGAAAATATTAAAAGAAACATAAAACGAGCCTATAAAAGAGAGAGAGAGAGAGAGAGAGAGAGAGAGAGAGAGAGAGAGAGAGAGAGAGAGAGAGAAGGGGGGGTGATGTCGGATATCATAACATGTTCGAAAAATAACCTTCGCCTCACCACACCTGAAAAGTGAGGCGTGGCAACCTACCTCATTAGTGCCTCATACCTGCCCACCCCTTCCCTGCCTCCCCTTGCCCCCCTTCTCCCCCCCCTCTTCCACCCCGTATGCCTCCCTTTCCTCTCCCTCCCCTTCCCCTATATCCTCCTGCCCCTCACTGTCTCTCCCTGCTCTCCCCTGCCACCCCTTGCCCCCTTGCTACCCTTCCCCCCCTCCTCTTCCACCCCGTATGCCTCTCCTTCCTCTCCCTCCTCTCCCCCTGCCCCTTCTGTCTCTCCCTGCTCTCTCCTGCCTCACTCCCTCACTCCCCCCCCCTCTTTCCTGCCTCTACCCCCCTTGCTACCCTTCTTTCCCCACCCCCTCTTCCACCTCGTATGCTTCCTCTCCCTCTCCTTCCCCTCTCCTACATCCCTCTGCCCCTCTCTGTCTCTCCCTGCTCTCCCCTACCTCCCTCACTCACCTTGTCTTCTTACCTCCCTTTTACTTTTTCTTTCCTCCTTTATTCTCTTCTTCTCTTTATCCTTCCTTTCCTGTTTTATATCGGTTGTTTCACTCCCTGCCTCCCCTCTTGCCCCCACTGTGTCCCTCTCCCTGCCTCACTCTCTCTGCCTTACTTTCCTTACTTTCATCTTCTTTTTTTTTTTTCTTCTAACGCCTTTCACCTCTTTTTTTTTTCCTTCCTTGTTTTTCCTATATGGGTTATCTTTCTCTCCGACTCCTCCTTGCCTCCCCAGTCTCTCTCTCTCTCTCTGTTCTCCTGTCTCCCTCCCTCTCCTGCTCTTTCCTCCTCTTACTCTCTTTTCAATTTTTCTTTCCTTTCGTTATTCTCATTATATCGCTTATCTTTATCCTCTACGTACCCGCCATAGATTATTTTATTTTCCTCTTCCTTCTCCCTTCATCCTCAATGCCTGTTTCCTTTAGCCTTTCCTTTACCCTTTCCTT
>NC_066534.1:16937662-16977662 GCF_024679095.1 Eriocheir sinensis
GAGAAAGGAAATGGAAAGGAAGGGAAGGGAAGGGAAGGGAAGAGGAGGAAAGGGAAGGGAAGGTATAAGAAAGGAAAGAAAATGGGAAAGGAGAAAAAAATGATGGAAAGGGATGTGAATGGAGAGGAAGGACACGGAAGAGAAGGAAGGAAATAGAAGGATAGAAATGGTGAGGAAGGAAAGGGAAAGGAAGGGAAGGTAAGGGAAGAGGAAAGGAATGGGATGGAAAGGGATGGGAATGGAAAGGAAGGCAACAAGAGAAGTAAGGAAACAGAAGGATATAAATAAATGGGAAGGAAGGGAAGGGAAGGGAAAGAAAGGTAAGGTAAGGTAGAACAAGGAAAGGAAAGCGTCCAGCATCCTACCACCAGGAAAGCGAGATAACAAAAAGGAAATAAAGCAAGCAAGACACGGGAAAAGGACTAAGGTAAGGGAAGGGCAGGTGAGGCAAGGTGAGCACAGGTAAACACAGGTAAGGAAAGAGTTGCTTGTTACACCTGGCGGCAAAGGTGAGTATCAGAAAGGTAAGGTTTGGCAGGTGAGGTGGAGAGGTGGTTGGCATAGGAAGCGTCACCAAGCAGGAGGGAGGAGAGGGGAAGGGAGAGGAGGTGAGAGAGAATGGAGGTAGGGAGGGAACGAGGAGAAGGAAGAAAAGAGAAAGAGGAGGAATGGAAAGTAGAGTGGTGGTGATGGTGGGAAGGGAGAGGAAAGAGGAGAGGAGGAAAGAAACAGTGGAAGGGAGAAGAGGGAAAGGAAGAGAAGAGAAGCGAAGAGGAGAGGGAAAGGAAGAGAGGGCAGAGAAGAAGTGGTGGTGGTGGTGGAAAAAGATGAGGCAGAGGAGGAGAGAAATAGGAAGGAAACAGTGGGGAAAAAAATGGATAAAAATACATACAGGTAAATGGAGGTAGTAGAGAGGAAGGGAGGGAGAGAAGTTAGAAATAAAGGAAAGGAAGACGAAAGATAAAGAAGAAATAAAAAAGGATATAAAAGAAGGAAAAGAAATTAAGGGAAAGAAAAGAAAAGAGGAGGAAAAAAGATGACCCAAAGACAAGGAAAAAAAAGGGAGAAGAGAAGGAAGGAAGGAAAGTATAAAAACTAAAAAGAAATAAAAACAAAACTCAAACCCCCAAAACATAAAAAAGATAAAGAAAAATAAATAAAAAAATCAACATACCTACATACATCACCTGAAACTAATTAACACATAGACACCAACACCTAGACACACTCACCTGGTAACCTGTGATGGGGCCGTGCTGCTGGCTGGCTTCCGGGGGGCTCCAGGTGACGTAAGCACAGGTGAGGTTGAGCAGGTGAACGGAGACCTCCTGGGGCGGGCCGGTGGGCGCTGCGGGAGACAGGTGAGGAGGTGAGAAACGGCCGACCAAAGGGAGGAAAGGGAAGGGCGGAAAAAAGGCCTGGGCTGTGAAAAGACGAGGAAGAAAGGAGGTGAAGGAGGAGGAGGAGGAGGAGGTGGAAGAAGTGGTGTAGTTTTAAGAGAAGGAGGAGGAGAGAAAGGAGGAGTGTTTTATAAGACGAGAGAGAAGGAGGAGGAGGGAGGAAGAGTGAGGTACAAGGAGGAAGAGGCGGAGAAGATGGAGAAATTGTGGAAAGAAGAGGGAAGGTGATGAGGGGGAGGGAAAGGGTAGGAAAAGAAAGAGGAAGAGGATGAGAGGAGGAGGAGGAGGAGGAGGAAGTGGTAGTGGGGATTTAGGAGAGGAAGAGGAAGAAGAGGAGGATGTAGAGCACTTGGAAGAGAAGGAAGATTAAGAGGAGAATGTAGGACGTTAGGAAGAAAAAAAGGAAGAGGAGGAGGAGGAAGGAGCCGTGAAAGGAAAGGAGGAGGAGGAGGAGGTGAAACAGAAATTGTAGAAGAGTAATGGTGAAGAGAGGCAGTTACAGGGAGGAGGAGGAGGAGGAGGAGGAGGAGGAAGAAGTGGAGGAGGAAGAGGAGGAAGAGGAGGAGGAGGAGAAGGGACTAGGGGAGAAATGAAGAGTAAAGAGGAGGGAGAGAAAGAAAACATTTAAAAAGACCAATATGAAAGAAAAAGAGAGAAATAAAAGAGAAAAAAAGAGAAGAGAGGGTACTGAAAGGACGCACAGGTGGTGAAATGAAGATTAAAAGAAAAAGGAAAAGAATGAAAACGAAGCAAAAGAGAAAAAGAAGAAGAAAAAGAAGAAGAAAAAGAAGAATACACAAGGAAACAAAAAAAAATGAGAAATGAAAACAAAAACAAAGGAAATGATACAAAGAAAGAAAAAAAAAACATGACGAGGGAGACAAAACAGGAGGAGGAGAAGAGAAAATAGATAAAAGATAGATAGATAGATAGACAGATAGGTAGTTAGATAGGTAGACAGATAGATATGCAGAGAAAGAGATTGTAAGACACACACACACACACACACACACACACACACACACACACACACACACACACACACACACACACACACACACACACACAGACACGGCGCTCAAAACATCATCAATAATTCGACAGGCGACACGAGAGGGCTTATAGCAAAATTATATTACGCCTCCTTCCTCCTCCATCATTAAGGGAGGAAAGGAAGGAAAGAGGAGGAGGAGGAGGAGGAGGCTGAGAGAGGAGGCCTAAGAGAGGTTGTTGAATCACACCTTAATTATCCTCAGCTTCTCCTCTGACTCAATTATCGGGGTGATGCTACGAGAGAGAGAGAGAGAGAGAGAGAGAGAGAGAGAGAGAGAGAGAGAGAGAGAGAGAGAGAGAGAGAGAGAGAGAGAGAGAGAGAGAGAGAGAGAGAGAGAGAGAGAGAGAGACATGACATGGCCAGAGGATTAAAGTACTCTCTCTCTCTCTCTCTCTCTCTCTCTCTCTTCTCTCTCCTCCCTCTCTCTCTCCCTCCTCCTCTCTCTCTCCTCCTCCCTCCATATGGTGTCTCTTCTCTATATTTTAGGCAGCCCATTTTTCCTCCCTTCCTTTGTCCCTCCAACGTCAGCAAAATATTCGGAAAAACTTTATATCGCATTATTTTCACATTCAAAGAGAGAGAGAGAGAGAGAGAGAGAGAGAGAGAGAGAGAGAGAGAGAGAGAGAGAGAGAGAGAGAGAGAGAGAGAGAGAGAGAGAGATAGATATAGATAGAGAGAGAGAGAGAGAGAGAGAGAGAGAGAGAGAGAGAGAGAGAGAGAGAGAGAGAGAGAGAGAGAGAGAGAGAGAGAGAGAGAGAGAGAGAGAGAGAGAGAGAGAGAGAGAGAGTAATATTCTTTTTCATATCTTTCGTCATCCATCTTTGAAAAATATATATTGTTCTTACCACGGCATCGTTGTGTGTAATTTCTCTTAAAGTGCTCCTTCGTAAATGTGCAATACTCATCATCATCATTATCATCCCTCACCGCATCAGGACTATTAACCTGGTTGCTGCGGGGTCATGTATCTTAGGTTAGGTTAGATGAGTTAGGTTAAAGGCCCCTCTAAGCAAAATAATGAGAAAGAATCATCACTCACGCAAACCATTTCATAATTATATATCAACGCATTTGTGATCAGTTTATGCATCATCTATCTTGGGAGGTTTATATCGTGGCAGAAATTTGGCCCATCGCTGGTACACGGTAAAGCCACAAATTTGGCCCATCGCTGGTACACGGTAAAGCCACAAATTTGGCCCGTCGCTGCTTCCGGGTTAAAGCCAAAGACCCCCTCGACCAGCGTTGCTAAATTATCGTACTCATCGCATTGCATTTTCGGAGTTTCTGACCGATAACTATAGCAAAAAACACAAACCTCAATAAATAACAGTTTTAATGCTAACTTTGATGATTTTCTGTCGTTATTTGTGTAGGTACGAGAGTTTGAGGCTTAAAAAATGAAAAAATACGTTGTGGTGAATACGATAATCTGGCAACGCTGCCCTCGACCCCCCTGTGTTTCCATGTACCGTCACACTGGGCTACTCCGGTGTCAAATTAGCGCAAAGAATATTTACTTGTTAGTTTATTTCATTACTTCGGTTTCTTCTTTTTTTTCTTCTTGGGAGGTGAATTAGACATTTTTTTCCAGATTGCCAGTGCTTTATTCTGTGAGTATAATCGACCATGATCACTTGATGAAAACCATTTGCTTTTACTCACGCTGAGCCGGCCATCCCCGCGGCCCTCGGAGTTCATTCCCCGGCGCGGAGTGTGAGGCGGAGAATGAGCACCGCGGGTAACAGGTCCTCCATAGCCTTCCCCGCGAATAACGAGACTCTCATAACCAACCTCGCGCGCTCACTCTCTCTTTCTCTCCCACACAGCATCACATAACACTCGCTTGCCCCGCCATACCCGTGCCCAATGACTGACCACCCCCCTCCCCTCCCCCGCCCCAGCCCCCCAAAAACACAGTGCCTCGTCCGCCCATAGGCACTTCTTCCCCCCCATCGAGTGCCAATTGCGCCAAAGAACGATAGAGCAATTTTCACAACGCGGCCGTTTTGTTCCCTGAGTGCCAAATGTTCCCCCCAAACACACAAACACATGCACACACACACACGGACATACATACATACATACATACGGTCATCCAGATACATATACGCGCATGTACATTCGCACACAACGTTGTCATTTGTTTGTGAGTGCAAAATATTTTCCGCAAACGCACACACGCATATACACGTACATACATAAATACATACATACACACATACATACTTACATATGTGCATTTCTCATACTAACAAACCTCCTCCCACTTATTTCAACTGCTCTTCCTCCTCTTCCTCTTCTTTCTCCTAAACACACACACACACACACACACACACACACACACACACACACACACACACACACACACACACACACCAGTGCTGGGCACTTGCTGTACTTTTTGCGGTACTGCGGAACTGCAGTACTACCGCACTACAAAACGCGTACCGCAGTACCACAGTACCGCAGAGGATTGCTGAAAGTACAGGAGTACAGGCGTTTACATAGTTGATTCAGTTGCTAAGAAAAATATTTCAGCGGTAGAGAAATTTACATAATAAGAAGCCTAATAAATAAAAGGAGGTTGAAGGAAGAGGATAGCATATATATATATATATATATATATATATATATATATATATATATATATATATATATATATATATATATATATATATATATATATATATATATATATATATATATATATATATATATATATATATATATATATATATATATATTCTTAACAGCTGGATCGACTATGTAAACGCTATCCTTTTCCTTCAACCTCCTTTTATTTATTAGGATTCTTCTTCTGTAAATTTCTCTACCGCTGCAACATCTTTTCTCACCTTCCTTTCCTACCTCTCTAACTTTCTTCCACCTCCTCCTATTCATATTTCTTCTTCCATCTTCATTACTAACTCTCCACCTCCTTCCGTTCCAATGATTTTCTTCCTTCCTCTTGACCTCTCCCTCTCTCTCCCTTCTTCTCCCTTCCACCCTCCCTTTCTATTCACTCCCTTCGCTCTCCTATCCTCCTCCTCTCCCTTTTTTTCCCTACATCTTCATCTCTACCTGGCTCCTCCCCTCTATACTTGTTCTTTCTTCCTCCCTCTCTACCTCTCCCTCCTTCTTCTCCTTTCTCTACCTCTCTCCCTCTTTCCTCCTCCTCCTCCTAACAGCCAGTCGTCGCAGGCTATCATATAAACTTAACAAATATATCTTAATCTTCCCCTCCTCTCTTACCTCCCTTCCTCCTCCTCGTTTTCCTCCGCGTTTATGCCGCCTCCACGACCCCAGTAAGTGGCAGAGAGACCCCCCCCTCCCCCCCGTGAGAGTTATGTATATATGTATAGAATTTAACGGGGCGGTGCAGGCATCTCGCGCCCCCCCCACCCTTCGCCCCCCTTGCCCCACCCCCACCCCCCCTCTTCCCCGGATGTTATCTTAGCAAACCGATGTCGGCGTTTATGTGTGTGTGTGTGTGTGTGTGTGTGTGTGTGTGTGTGTGTGTGTGTGTGCTTTTGCTTCTATGTACACACGCTTATGGACATACATACATACATACATACATACAAGCTTGTGGAAATGTGTATACCTGTGATTGCTTAGAAACGTACACACGAGTTTTGGGCATTGAAAAAACGTACACACACACATACATGAGCGTACATACATACATAGACATACATACAGACAAACAGACATGAACGTTAAAACCAATGCATAGCTAGATTAGTACACACACACACACACACACACACACACACACACACACACACACACACACACACACACACACACACATGCGGATCTGCACAATTTCATCGATGCGGCGCAATTTTCCTTCTCGTTTCTTTTTATTAATTCGTGACGGACAGGACGAGGGAGGGAGCGCCGCGCCCCTCCCCTCCTGCTGGTGCGTGAAAGTAGGAGGTAATCCGCCCCCCTTGCCCCCCCTTATCTCTCTCTCTCTCTCTCTCTCTCTCGACCACTATCTCCATTATGTCCTTTTTGATTACATTCTCTTCCTTCATTTTCTCCTACTTCTCTTTCTCCTTCTTCTCTTCTTTTCTTCCTTCTTATCTTACTCATTCTTTTCCTTTTCTTTCTCCTTCTCTTCCCTTTTCTTTCTCCTTCTCTTCCCTCTCTTGCTGTTTTTCCTTCTCCTATTCCATGCTATCCTTCTTCTTCTTCTTCTCCTTTTCTTCTTCTTCTCCTTCTTCTTCTTCTTCTCCTCCTCCTCCTCCTATAACTGCTACTAATACTCTACCTCTTCCTCCGTTTCCTCCTCTACTCCTATTCACCCTCCTCCTCCTCCTCCTCCTCCTCCTTCATCAAGAGAAGGAGCCTCACAAACTCTCTCGTATGAGCGGCGTGTCCCTGGCAGCCGAGAGAGAGAGAGAGAGAGAGAGAGAGAGAGAGAGAGAGAGAAAGGGGAGTGATAGGGGATGGCTTTGTCTGTCTGTCTTGTTCTCTCTCTCTCTCTCTCTCTCTCTCTCTCTCTCTCTCTCTCTCTCTCTCTCTCTCTCTCTCTCTCCCAGCGTGTTGTGGGCGACGAGGTGAACCTTGATTAGATGTTTTACTCTTAGAACCTCACCCAGGAGGAGGAGGAGGAGGAGGAGGAGGAGGAGGAGGAGGAGGAGGAGGAGGAAGAAGAAGAAGAAAGAGAAGAAGTAGTAGAAGACGATGAAGAAGAGGAAGAAGGAGAGGAGAAACAGCTAAGGGTGTAGAATTAGATCTGAGGAAACGTGTGATTAGGACCAGGAGGAAGAAGAAGAAGAAGAAGAAGAAGAAGAAGGAAGAAAAGGAAGGAGAGAATTGAAGGTGGGAGAAAGAAAAGTAGAAGTAAGAAGTAGGAATAGAAAGGAGAGGACTATGATAAGAGAAGAGGAAGAAGAGAAGGAAGAGGAAGAAGAGGAAGACGAGAAGAGAAGAAGAGGAGAGAAAAGGAGAAGGCGAAGTAAGAGTAGAAAGAAGAGGGCTAAGATAATCTCTCTCTCTCTCTCTCTCTCTCTCTCTAATGCCCCTTATCAGCCCAGTCGCCGTTATCTCTACGACTCTCTCGCGGGTTCCTTGTCGTCGGAAAATATTTAAAGAAGTTTGCCCTTTAGAACTCGGCTCCTTTATCTCTCGTTTTCTATTTGCTTTCCTTCTTTCTCCCTTAGTTTCCTTCCTCCTCCTCCTCCTCCTCCTCCTCCTCCTCCTCTTCCTCCTCCTCCTTCTATTCCCTCTCGCTTTAATATCACGTCCGTTGCAGTCGTGAGAGGAAGGGGAGGAAAGGAGGAAAGGGGAGGAAGGGGGTATTTTGAGAGGGGTAAAGAGGGATTGGAGGAGGAAAGAAAGAGGAAAGGGAGGAGTTCAATGCAAAGGGAGTGTTCTTTTAGTAGTCTTACTCTCCCTATAACAAGTTTTTTTCTCCCTTTTTCTACGCCGTTTCCCTTTTTTTCATTTTTTTTTTTTTAGCTTCACTCATTTTCCTATTTTATCACATTTTATGCATTATTATCGTTATTATTATTATTATTATTATTATTATTATTATTATTATTATTATTTTATTAAGTGTATTATCTGCATATCTTTATTCTTCTTTATCTATTTTGCTTTCTTAATCCTTCTGTTCTATTTTTTTTTCTTTTCTTTCTACTTTATAACAATATTTTCACCTAACTTGCATAAACTCTCTCTCTCTCTCTCTCTCTCTCTCTCTGATAAACTGACAAACTTCTTAGCAATATTCTTAAAACGATACTCTCTCTCTCTCTCTCTCTCACGATAAGAAAAAAAAAGAAAGCAGAATAAAAGAGCAAAGTATGCGTAAGTGAATGGAAAGTCCCGTTCGGCCCGCGGGTCTTAAACTCCTAAATTCAGATAATCTCATTCAGAGTGGAATTTATGCGCAGGTGAAGTCAGGTGAAGTCTTTTTTGGGGGATATTTTTTGTAGTCTTTTTTTTTAGCGGAGAACTTCAATACTTTATCATCTGTAACAAGTTATCCCAATATTTGCTTTTTTTCATTCTTTATTAATTTCTTAGTATCTTCGTTCCTTTTCTCCTTTTATTTTCTCCTTTATTTTTCCTCTTTATCTATTTCTTAGCAAGCTTCTTCCTTCTTCCTTTTTAATATAGAACTTAAGCGACGAATTCTTAATCTTAAAAAAAATAATAATACAAATCACGTAGAGTCCAAGTATTTTCTGTTTATTTTTCACCTGTTTTTTTTAATACAATACTTTAGTGATCATTACTTTATAATCTCCAAAAGAAAGGAAAATAAATAATTACAAAACATCTTTTCCTTTTAATTGTTCCTTTTCCTGTTTTCTTTATTATGGAACTTAAGGTAACATTTTATTTTTAAACTCTGCTCCTTTATCTCTCTTTTTCTATTTGCCTTCCTTCTTCCTCCCTTAGTTACATCTCCTCCTCCTCCTCCTCCTCCTCCTCCTTTTCTTTCTCTCCCTCTCTCTGTAATATCACGTCCGTTGCAGTCGTGAGGGAAGAGGGAGGGAGAAGGGGAGGAGGGAGGGGGTTTTCTGAGAGGGAAATGGGAGGAAAGAGGGAGGAAAGGGGGGAATTCAATGCAAAGGGAAGGCCAAAAAATAAAAAGGGCAAAAAGGACACAGAAAAGAAAGAAAACAAAAATGAAAATAAAGCCCGCAAATCACTGTTCCTTTAAAGAGTTGAGAGGAGCGGCCTAAAATGGACCAACCACATCATCATTATACAGATTTCTTTTTCTAATGATGATCAGGTTATATTGTTTGCTATGAGAGGCGAGAGCAACTACGAACACGGACCTCACAGCGATAGGATAAAGAAATGTAAGCTAAAACGGATATATTAAAAACAGAATCCTCCCCTTAATGTTAGCTAAAACGCATATATTAAAAACAGAATTCTCCCCTTAATGTTAGCTAAAACGGATATATTAAAAACAGAATCCTCCCCTTAATGTTAGCTAAAACGGATATATTAAAACAGAATGCTCCCCTTAATGTTAGCTAAAACGCATATATTAAAACAGAATGCTCCCCTTAATGTTAGCTAAAACGGATATATTAAAACAGAATAATGTTAGCTAAACGGATATATTAAAACAGAATTCTCCTTAATGTTAGCTAAAACGGATATATTAAAACAGAATGCTCCCTTAATGTTAGCTAAAACGGATATATTAAAACAGAATGCTCCCCTTAATGTTAGCTAAAACGCATATATTAAAACAGAATGCTCCCCTTAATGTTAGCTAAAACGGATATATTAAAAACAGAATGCTCCCCTTAATGTTAGCTAAAACGGATATATTAAAACAGAATTCTCCCCTTAATGTTAGCTAAAACGGATATATTAAAAACAGAATGCTCCCCTTAATGTTAGCTAAAACGCATATACTAAAAACAGAATGCTCCCCTTAATGTTAGCTAAAACGCATATATTAAAAACAGAATGCTCCCCTTAATGTTAGCTAAAACGGATATATTAAAAACAGAATGCTCCCCTTAATGTTAGCTAAAACGGATATATTAAAACAGAATGCTCCTTAATGTTAGCAAAACGCATACTAAAAACAGAATGCTCCCTTAATGTTAGCTAAAACGCATATATTAAAAACAGAATGCTCCCCTTAATGTTAGCTAAAACGGATATATTAAAAACAGAATGCTCCCCTTAATGTTAGCTAAGACGGATATATTAAAAACAGAATGCTCCCCTTAATGTTAGCTAAAACGGATATATTAAAACAGAATGCTCCCCTTAATGTTAGCTAAAACGGATATATTAAAACCAGAATGCTCCCCTTAATGTTAGCTAAAACGGATATATTAAAAACAGAATTCTCCCCTTAATGTTAGCTAAAACGGATATATTAAAACAGAATGCTCCCCTTAATGTTAGCTAAAACGGATATATTAAAAACAGAATCCTCCCTTCAATCGTACTGGTAAAAATGAGATGAAATAAAGATACCGCGCGCGCGTGTGTGCTAACTCTCCGTCGCTTTAATGTTGAAATAAAAAAAAAGCGAAACAAAAAGAACGAAAAGAACTTGTATCAGTCAACACAGCTTACTAATAAATGACATAAAAGGGATTTGTTGTCTATTAAAATTGTTATGTGAAGAGGAGGAGGAGGAGGAGGAGGAAGAGGGGAGGAAGATGAGGAGGAGGAGGAACAGAGTGGTAAATAAAAAAAAAGGAAAGAAAAGGAAGAACAAGTGAAAGGAGGAAGTAAAGAAACAGGAGGAGAAGGAGGAGAACGACGAAGAGGGAGAGGAGGAAAAGGAGCAGGAGGAGGAGGAGGAGGAAGAGAAGGAGGGGGAAGAGCAAAAACAGAAGGAAGAGGAAAAGGAATATAAAGACAAGAATACCCAGAGAGAGAGAGAGAGAGAGAGAGAGAGAGAGAGAGAGAGAGAGAGTTAGGAGAAAGGGAAAAAACGAAATCTGTAGTTAGCAAAAGCGCAAATGAAAGGGAAGGGGGAAGCAAAATGAATGGAGGAATAAACAGGAAAACGCAAACGAAAGGAGAAATAGAAAAATAAATAACAAAAAGAAGTAGAAGTGAAAGAAAAAATAAAAAGGTAAAATGGTATAAGAGATTTTGGAATTAAACTTTGAACTAAATGAAACCAAACAGAAGAAGGAAGAAAGGAAGGAAGAAGGAAGGAAGGAAGGAAGGCATAAGAGAAGGAAGGAATAGAGAGAGAGAGAGTAAGTGAAGGGAGAAAGGAAGAAAGGAAAGAAAGAAGGAAGGAAGGAAAGAAAGCATTAGAGAAGGAAGGAAAAGAGAGAATAAGGGAAGGGATAAAGGAATGAAGGAAAGAAAGAAGGAAGGAAGGAAGGAAGGAATATAAGCAAAAGAAAAGTGAAAGGAGAAAGGGAGGAAGGAAGAATTACAGAAAGGGAAGACGAAAGAGAGGGAGTGACAGGGGAAAGGAGGAAAGAGGAAAGACAACAGAAATAGAAAGAGGAAAAACGTGAAAGAAGACAATGAAGAAAGGAAGATAGGAAGGAAGAGAGAAATGAAGAAAAAAAGAGAAAAAAATAAAGAGATCAAAGAAAGGAAGTGAAGAATTAATGAATGGAAGAAATGACCGAAGCAAGAAAGAGAGAAAGATAAAAAGACTGAAATAAAGATAGAGAAAAGAAGAAGAAGAAAAATTTACCTGAGGACACCTGAGAAGACAAACACAAGCAGGAGAAGGAGGAGGAGGAGGAGGAGGAGGAGGAGAAAGGAAAAAAAAAGTGAGGGGGGAGGAAATGGCCAATGAGGGGAAGGGAGAGAGAGAATCTGTGTTTGTACCTTAAATTTCTGTTGATTCTTCTCTTCCTCCTTGCTAAGTGGTCGTAGGAGAGAAAGGATGGCGGAGGGAAGAGGAGGAGGAGGAGGAGGAGGAGGAGGAAGGTAGGGATGAAAACAAGGGAGATCTGAATATTGGAAAGGAAAGCAAGAGGAGAAAGAGGAGGAGAACGAAGAGGAAGAAGAGGAGAAAGAGGAAGAAGGGAATTAGAAGTTGTAGAAGCAGAATCACCAATAACAAGAAATAAGAGAAGAAATGAGGGAGAGAAAGAGAGAGAGGAAGTTAAAAAGAGTAAGAAGAGGAGGAGGAGGAGGAAAAAGAGAAACAGAGACAGAGAGCCAGGAAGAGAGAAAAAAGCAAGAAGGAAAGGTTGAAAAATAGAAGCAGAGAGAGGGAAAAGAGAGTAAGGAAAGAAGGAAAAAGGAGGAAAAAGAGAGCAAGTCAACCCTGAGAGATAACTAAGAAGAAGAGTTGAGAGAAAGGAAACAAGAGAGACACAAAACATCAACAAGAAACCCCCTTTCACCCACCCGCACCCCCAACACACTCTACACCATCTCACTCCCCTTGCACACTCACTATCCCTCTACACCTCTTCCGCACACCTGCCCGAACCAACCCTTCTGATCACGCGCCCAATAAAACACACCTCGCCTCCCCTTGTATAATCATCATCAGTTCGGCAGGAAAGTCAGCCCGACAGACCGAGAGTTGCCGCACCAATTACAGACCCAATCAGCGAGGGTCCTTACGTGTATGTGTGTGTGTGCGTGTGCGTGTGTGTGTGTGAGGGAGGTTGTGTGGGGTAGGGAAGGTAATCGATAAATGTTTGTGTTTATTAATGTGTATCTGATAGGGATTATGTGTTAGGATTATGTATGTAAGGAGGGTCAGGGAGGGAGGGAGGGAGGGTAGAGGGAAGGGTGAAGGAAGGGGATTAGGTGTGTGAGATGGAAGGTGTTTGAAGGGAAAGAAAAGGGATTGAAGTGTAAGGGATTGGAGAAAGGGAAATACGTGGGAAAATTAGGGCATATGAATGTGAAAGGAGAAAAGAAGGAAAGGAAAGGTGAAAGGTGAAAGAAAGGAAAGGGAAAATGAAGGGAAAGAAAAAGGAAGGTTAAAGGTGGAATAAATAAAGAAAAGTGAAGGGTAAAAGAGCGAAAGAAAAAAAAGGAAAGTTGAAAGGTGAGAAAGAGAAAATGAAAGGTGGAAGGTGAAAGAAAGGAAAGAAAAGGGAAAATAAATGAAAAGAAAGAAAAAAAAGAAAGTTGAAAGGTGAAGGAAAGAAAAGGGAAAATAAACGAAAAGAAAGAAAAAAAAGGAAGGTCAAATGTGGAATAAATAAATAAAGAAGAGAAAAAAGGTGAAAGAAAATGAACTGAGATAAAAGGGACTGAAGAAAAGGAAATAAAGAAAAATAAGGATAAAAAAGTGATAATCAGTAAATAAAAGGTGTTAAATGCCACTCAGAAAACGGAATTACAGTGTTTTGCATCTATTCAAGGAGGATTAGAAAGGAACCGAATTGCTTTATAAGGGATTAGGGAAGATATATGGGATTGGAAGGAGATAAAAGGTGTAATAAGCGTCCAATAAAGGTGTTTAGTGCTAATGAGTTATGCAAAAGGGATTGGATATTGATTGGGGAGGATTGGGAGGGAAGGGAGGGAGAGGAACGGAGGATTAATAGGGAGATAGAGAGGAGGAATGGTAAGGGAGAAAAAGATGTGATAATGAATGAAATAGAAAAAGAAGGAAAGAAAGACAACGAAAAAAGGAAGTAAAGAAAAAAGAAAAGAAAGAAAGAGAAAAAAAGGGAAGGAACGAAACTTGATATAAACCATACAAAAAAAATAATCACAAGAAAAAAAAAAGAGGAACAAAAAAAAGCAGAAAAGTGCGAGAAAAATACGAAAAAAAAAACACGAAACAAACAACAACAAAAAAAGAAGCAGAGGCATAAGAAAAATATTATAAAACATAGTGAAAAAAATAATGAAAAGCAAATTAAAATGAAAAAAATAACGAAAAAAAAGAGAAACAGGGGAGGAAGAAGAGGACGAGAACTACTAGGAAGAGGTGAAACAGGAGGAGGAGGAGGAGGAGGAGGAGGAGGAGGAGGAGCATCACTTCGAGGACACGACTGGAATTGGTCGTTCGTTTTGTCCTGGAGTCGTTTTGGATTACGACATTCACTTATTTGTGCGACGCTCCTCCTCCTCTTCCTCTTCCTCCTCCTCTTCTTCCTCCTCCTCCTCTTCCTCCTCGTTTTCGTCCTCTTTTAGCACCCTCACCATTACCACCACCACCACTACCATCATCACCACCACCATCACCACCACCATCACCACGCCCCTCTGACCTCTCTCTCTCTCTCTCTCTCTCTCTCTCTCTCTCTCTCTCTCTCTCTCTCTCTCTCTCTCTCTCTCTCTCTCTCTCTCTCTCTCTCTCTGTTCCCTTCTCTCATTCATTTCCCTTTCTCTTTCTCTTCCCTTCTGTTTTCTATTCAATTTCCTTTACGCAGATTTCTCTCTCTCTCTCTCTCTCTCTCTCTCTCTCTCTCTCTCTCTCTCTCTCTCTCTCTCTCTCTCTCTCTCTCTCTCTCATCTGCGATTTCTGACTTCCTCCTCTTCCTCCTTCTTCTCCTTCCCTTCTTCTTCTGTTTCTTCCTCTCTTCTTCTTGCTCCTTTTCGTTTCCTTCTTCTTTTCCTTCTTCTACTTTCTTTTCTCTTTTCTTTTTTTTCTGTGATTTCTTCTTACTCTTCTTTTTCTCTCCATTCTTTGTTTTTACTTCTCATCTGTTTTATATTTTCTTCCTTCCTTCTTTCTTTTCTCTCCATTTTCTCCTTCCATCATCTTCCTCCTCTTTCCTCTCTTTATCCTGCAGTTCCTCTTGGTCTTCTTTCTCTGGTTTTCCTCTGACTCTTTCTCCTCCTCTTCTTCTTCCTGCTATTTCCAACCTCCTCTTCCTCCTCCTCCTCCTCCTCCTCCTCCTCCTCCTCCTCCTTCGATTCAATATACATCCTCCCTTCCTTCCTGTTCCTCATCTTCAACTTCCTCTTCCTCCTCCTCCTCCTCCTCCTCCTCTTCTCAATATACTTCTTCACCCTCTTCCTTCCCCTCATCTTCAGCTCCTCCGCTTCCTTCTACGCACTTCCTCCCCTTCTTCCTCCTCCTTGCCGTCTCCATCTTCCTCCTCCTCCCTTCCTTCTTCATATACTTCCTCCCCTTCTCTCGCCCTCTCCCTCGCCCTTTCGCTTCTTCCTCCTCCTCTTCTTCTCCTCCTCTCTGTCATCTTCCCTCGTCTTCCTCCTCCTCCTCATTCTCCTTTCCGTTAGTCAATAGTCTTCGACCCTCTCTCCTTCCCTCTTCTTCCCCCCATCTTCCTCTTCCTTCTCTCCTTCTTCAGCCTCTTAATGTGTCTTCTACTTTTTTTCTACTTCTTTTTTCTCTCTCTCTTCTTCTTCTCTTCCTATGCATCATTTTCTTCGTTTTTCTTATTTTCTTGTTTCTTTCTCTTCCTCAACCTCTTCTCTTCTATTCCTCCTCATCTCTCTTATCTTCTCGTCTTTTCAGGATCTTCTTCTTATCCTCTTCCTCCTCATCTTATCCTTTTCTTTCTATTAATCATTCTCTTCCTGTTTCCTATCTCCTTGTCTCTTCCTCCTCTTCTACCTCTTCTTCTCCTTCTTCATCTTACCCTCTCCTATTCCTCTCCATCACTCTCTTATTCTCTTTTATCTTCTCGTCTCTTGTTTCCCTTTTCTTCTCCTTTCTCATATTATCCTTCTCTTCCTCTCTCTTATCTTCTCATCTCTTTCTCCTCTACCTCCTCTCCTTAGCCAGCATCTCCTTATTTTTATCCCTTTTCCTTCTAATCTACCTCTGCTCTGCTCCTTCTACCTCTCCTCTCCTCTCTTCTCCTCTACCTCTCCTCTCTTCTACCTCACCTCTCCTCTTCTCTGCCTCCCCTCTCCTCTCCTCTCCTCTCCTCTTCTTCTCCTCAACCAAGCCATTCCACACGTACTCCCACACTGTCTCCTTCTGGACCCAAGAGTGCCTGAATATTCAACAGGAGGAGGAGGAGGAGGAGGAGGAGGAGGAGGAGGAGGAGGGGGAGGAGGACCCACCCCGAAGCACACTTAAGCCGCTTCCTCAAGCATCCGCGGCTCTCCTGGTAAGCGCCGGCTCCTCAGGTAAGCATATGCTGAGGCTAAATGGCGGGCCGCGGAGATGCTGTCACCGGAAGGGGCACGGAAGGGGCTGGGAAGGGGCAGGAAGGGGTGGGAATGGGGAGTGAGTAGCATGGATTGGCTGGTTCAGGATGGGTAGCGGGCAGGAAGAGGCTGGGAATGGGGAGGAAGGGGATGGGAATAGGTAGGAAGAGGCTGGGAATGGGCAGAAAGTAGGAGGGTGTGGGCATGCAGGGGCTAAGAATGGGTAGGAATGGGGTGGGAGTGGGGAATGGGTAGCTTGGATGGGTTGGCTGAGGATGGGCAGTGGACGCCATGGGTTGACTGGGCAGCGTTAGGCTTAGTTAGAGTTGAGAATGTGGTATGAATGGGTAAGGAAGGAAGGAAGGTGTAGAAAAGGTAGGTAGATAGGTAGGTAGGTAGGTAGGTAGGGTGGAAGGATGAAAAGGGTAGCATAGGAGGGGTAAATGAGAACGAAGGAAGGAGGACAGAATAGAGGTTAAAGCAAATGATATCAGAGGAATGGAAGGAGGAAAGGAAGAGAAGAGGAAGAAGAAAGAAAGAAAGAAAGAAAGAAAGAAAGGAAGGAAGATATAAAGGGTGACAACAAGGAAAGGAGAATGAAAAGACAAAAAAAAATGAAAAGAAAGAAATCTAGAAATGAAAAAAAGGAATGAATGTAGAATTTAAGGAAGCAATTTAAGGAGTGACAGAAGATCATTTCACTCTTTATAATACTGAAAAAGTGAGAGAAAAAAAAACAGGAACTAAATAAGAAAATCATGCTTGCCTAAAGAGAGCGAGACACGGTTCAATCCTCGACTTAATGTATGTGTGCGTGTCCGTGTGCGTGTGCGTGTGTGTGTGTGTGTGTGTGTGTGTGTGTGTGTACGTGATTGAGTGAGTGAGTGAATTTGTAAGAGAGTAAATGATTCTTAGAGAGCACGAGACGAGGTTCCAATTATCGACTTCTTGTGTGAGTGAGTGAGAGAGAGAGGGCGAGGGATGGAGGGGGAGGGAAGGAGAGGGAGTGAGTGAGTGAATGTTCGAGTGAGTGAGGGAGGGAGGGGAAGGACGGAGGGAGGGAGGGAACGAAGGAGAGGCAAGGAGTGATTCAGGATTACCTCGTCGTGAGCATTAAAGGATCGCACAGACGCCGGCAGGATGGAAGGCAAGTGCAAGGAAGGAAGGAAGGAAGGAAGGAAGGAAGGAGGGAAGAAGAGAAGGAATGAAAGGAAGGAAGGCAGGAAGGAAGGAAGGAGGGAAGAAGAGAAGGAATGAAAGGAAGGAAGGAAGGCAGGAAGGAAGGAAGGATGGAAGGAAGGAAGGAAGGAAGAAGAGAAGGAATGAAGGAAGGAAAAATTTGCTTAAGATGATGTGTCTACCCTTTCCTCCTCCTCCTCTTCCTCGTCTTCTTCTTCCTCTTCTTCTTCCTCCTCCTCCTTCCCCTCATCTTCTGTACCCATTTCTCCACCATTGCACCCCCCCTTCCCTCCCTCTCTCTCTCTCTCTCTCTCTCTCTCTCTCTCTCTCTCTCTCTCTCTCTCTCTCTCTCTCTCTCTCTCTCTCTCTCTCTCTCTCTCTCTCTCTCTCTCCCCCATAACGTTCTCTATCGCCTTCAATCTCTTCCTCCATACCACCATCTCCTTCCTTCCTCCTCATTTTCTTTTTTCCTTTCCTTCTTTCCTCTCCCCCTCTTCCTCAGTCTTCTCCTCTTCTTCCTTTTTCTCTCCTACCTCTGTGTTATCTCCGTCTCTCCTCTTTATCTTCCTTCTTCTTTTTTCTCTTCCTTTTCCTTTCTCTTTCTCCTCTTTTCCCTCTTCCTCTCTCTCCAGCATCTCAATTGCATCCCCTTCTCTTCCCATCTCCCTTCCCATCACTCTCCCTTTCTCTGACATTCCCCTCTTTCTTCCTCCTCCTTCTCCTCTTCCACATCTTCCAACCCCTTTCACTTTCTTCCCCTTCCTCTCCTCCTTCCTCCTCTTCCAACTTTTTCACATTCCTATTCCCTTCAAGTTCTTCCCCTTCCTCTCCTCTTCCTCTTCCACATTGTTCAGCTCCCTTCACTTCCTCCCCTTCCTCTACCCTTCCTCTTCCTCTCTTCGTCCTCCTCCAGAATTACCAACCTCTCTCTCCTTACCCTTCCTATAAGATATTCCCTCCCTCCTCCTCCTCCCACCTACTCTCCTCTTTCCCTACTCTCTCTCTACTTCATCCCTTCCTCCTCTCCTCAACCTTCATAAGATGTTCCCCTTTTCCCTCTCCCATCCCCTCCCTTCCCTTCCTCCTCTCTCTCTTGCCTTTCTCTTCCCCTTCTCCCCACCTCATCCTTACCTCCTACCGCTCCCCACTCATCCCAACCACCTTCTCTCTCTCTCTCCTTCCTTCTCCTCTTCTTCCTTCCCCTCCCGCAGCCTCGGCAGTGAATATCGCCTGACGGAGGAGGAAGCTCAATCCATATCCGTCTGGGAGTGATGCTGACACACCCCCAGGGGCGCCTCACGTCTCATGCCTCGCGACTCCTCCTCCTCCTCCTCCTCCTCCTTCACGACATATTACACTACACTCCTCCTTCGACGCCTCCTCCTCCTACTACTGCATTGTATATTCCTCTTCCTCCTCCTTCTCCTGCTATTACTACTACTACTACTACTACTACTACTACTACTACTGCTGTTCCTGCTCCTACTACCCATTCTCCTCCTCCTCGTCCTCTTCCTTATCCTTCTTCTTCTCCTGCTTTTTTTACCTAGTTTTCTATTTTTTTTCTTGTCTTCACTCTCTTCCTCTTTTTCCTTCACTTCCTCCACCTCCTCGGCGCCTCCTCCTCCTCCTCCTCGTCCTTCTCCACTCAACCTTTTTAAGTGCCTCCTTCTCTTCCTCTTCCTCCTTCCTCCTGTTCGCTGCATGATTCCTACTCTTTCTCACTCGACCTTTCTTACTCCTTTTCCTCCTCCTACTCCTCCTATATCTGGTCTTCTTTTTCCAGTATCTTTTTTCCAACCTTCATTTCCCCTTCCATCCTCCTTATTTTCTTCCTTACTTGACCCCATCATTCTGTTCTCGCCTCCCTTCTACCTTTCCCATCATTCTCCACTCCTCTTCCCTTCCTGTACTTCACCTTTCCCCTCCTTCATCCCTCTCCTCCCCTTCCCCTTTCCTCAACCTTCAGCTCTTTACCTACCCTGGCATCGTATAGTTCTCCTCCTCCTCCTCCTCCTCCTCCTCCTCCTCCTCCTCCTCCTCACTCGCGGACCCAGGACTTGCAGGACCCATGTTCCCTCGTGGCCTCAGGGTCGCTAGCATGGCTCAGAGATTCGCAAAAGCTTGGGAAGGGAATGTGAGTGTGTGTGGAGGGAGGGGGGTATGTGTGTGCTTGGGTTGAGGATATGTGTATGTGTGTATATTTGTGTACGTGGGAGATTGTGTGTATGTTTATTAAGACAACCTATCTATGTATCTATTGAATAACCCAGCTATTTATCTATCTACCTATCTGTTTGTCTATCTACATTCAAACGTCTATATTATAGTATCTGTCTACCTATCTACCTTCTACCTCCTAACCCAGAAATCTATTTATCTATCTATTTAGTTATACATATATCTGAGTGCGTGTACATTAGCCGTAAAGAGTATGGTTACAGTGAAAAAGGAAGACACAGAGATTCATTGAGACGATTAAAGAAAATGGGAAAAGGGAAGACATACATTCCGAGGCACCTCCGTGAAATGAATAAATAAATCTTCTCCGCTAAAAAATAAAAAATAAAAAAAATAAAAAAAAATAAAAAATTGCGAGTCAGACATTTTAGAATCATACATAAACTGCTTAAAATTCGAAATGGCACAACAACAACAACAACAACAACGACAACAACAACCCAGCACATCACGAAACACAGAACCCGAGAAAATAAATAAAAATAAGACAGCAAATAAAAATAGTAAAGACAAAATAATAAATAGCAAATAACAAACAGTAAACCGTCGACTTGAGGAGCTTTCGACTCTCGGCTCGGCACAACATTTCCATAAATTTTGTTGACATACTCGAAAGCGATACAAAAGGAGCGATATTACGAGGAGAGGCGAACGGTGACCTCTTTGTATTATTTATGTTATTTATTTTATCTTTTTGTTTGTTTGGGGCTTTGAGCGAAATTGTTGAAGTTAAGGGAGGGAGGAGGGGAGAGGGGGGGTAGGGGGAGGATAGGGAGCAGGAGAAAGGGGAGTGGAGAGAGAGAGAGAGAGAGAGAGAGAGAGAGAGAGAGAGAGAGAGATTACCATGTCTTTATATATTATGATTTTCGCGTTCATCAGATTTAACACGGTTTTACAAATAACATCTGAAGACCTTAAATATCATGTATCGTACGTGTATTAGGTTTATACTGCTTTTCTGTACGATATTTAAACATTCGAGTATTTATCATTCATTCATTTATAAGTTCATTAAGCCTCAAAAGCTTTTCTAAATGGAGTCTAAAAATATCCGTCTGTTTTGGATCTATAAGTATATCGCTCTACTGACATTACGGTTCATATGTTAGTCTATATATAAAGTCTAAGGGCCGCTTTCACAGTCGTTTTGTTTGTTTTGAGCTATAGTATTTCCACTTAAAACTGACCGATGGGGTAGTGGCGGCTGCGGGGTTAGCCTAGCCCCGCACCTTGCCACACACTCTCAACACCTCTCGCTCCCTCTGCAGCCGCCAATACCCCATAGGCCAGTTTCACGTGGAAAACTATAGCGTCGATCCCCGCCATTGGTAACGATCAAAACAAACAAAGTAACTGTGAAAGCGGCCCTAAGGCATGTATAATCTTATGAGTTACGCGTCTGTTGCTCTAAGAATACGCAGGAGTTCCTTACCGTGTATATATAATGTTTCACTTGGCAGGTTTCGTATTTGGCAAAGATTCGTGCAATATTTCCTTGGGCGTGTTTACATTGGAAGGATAATTTTAGTGCACACACACACACACACACACACACACACACACACACACACACACACACACACACACACATTAGACTAGCCTCCCTTTCCTCCTTCTCATCTTCTTCCTTCTCTCATTTCCTCTCCTTCTTCTTCCCTCCCTTTATATGTTTGCTTCTATCCTCCCTTCCCTCCCTTCTTTCGTGTGTTTCTCCCTCCATCTGCCTCTGTTTCTCCTTCCCTCCCTCCCTTCCTTCTTTCCTCTGTCTTTCTTCCTCTCCCTTCCTTTCCTCAAATAGTCGAAGTCCCACTCTCCTAACCCTCCTTTCTCTCCTTTCTTCCTGTTCTCACCTTCCTCTCCCTTTCTTCCTCCGTTTCTTCTCTCTCCCTTTTCTAATGGTCCTCACTCTCTCTATCTCTCCTCTTTCACTATTTCTTCGGTTCTCCCTCTGTTTTTCTCTCCCTCTCTCTCTCTCCCTTCCTCCCTCCGCCCCTCCAGCCTTCCCTTCATCCCTTTCTTTTCTCCATTTCTTCGATCATCTCTGTTTTTCTCCCTCTCTGTGTCTCCCTTCTGTCTTTCCTTCATTCTTTTCTCTCCCTCCCTGCCTGCCTCTCTCTCTCTCCGCACCATTTCTTCGGATCTCCTAGTTTCCTTCCTTCCTCCCTCCCTCTCCTTCCTCTTTTCACCATTTATGCGATTTTTCTTCAGTTTTTCTCCCTTCCCTTCCTCCCACTCTTTGTTTTTCCCACCCTCCCAGCCGGCTGTCCAGACCCTTCCTTCCTTGCACGGCGGCGAAGTATCAGGTCGCCTCATCAGCTAAATTGGTGCTTGTTTTTTAGGGATTTCTCTCTCCCGTGTTTTTTCTCTGTTTTTTCTTCCCTCTAAAGCTCAGTCCGTTCCTCGGCCGCCCTGTCATTAGTTTTTACAGCCCCTTGCCCGGCCTCGCCTCTCCCCCGCCTCGCCTTGCTGCCCTGTTTGTGTAAATATTTCAACGTTTTTTATTTTATTTTTATTTTTTGGTGTTTTAATTTTATCTGAAGAATGCTGTTGGATAAGTTTTAAGGTATTGATTGTTTTGCTAATTGGGTTATGGTGGTTTTGTTTATCTCTGCTTGTTTGTGTATGTCTGTTTGTTTGTCTATCAGTCTGTGTCAATGTCTGTTTTTTTTGTTTGTTTGTCTCTTTGTCTCTCCTTGTCTAATTGGTTGTCTGTCTAATTGGTCTAGTTTGTGTGTGTATTTTCCTACCTCTATGTGTCTCTTATTGTATCCCTGTCTGTCTCTGTCTATCTGTCAGTCATGCAGGCACTCAGGAGACAGGACATGGGTGAAGCGTACATACAGAAGTTAGGGAAGAGATATATACAGAAAGACAGCACGGCAACCATTAAACTCAACAGAAATAATAAAATAACTTCACTAACATCATTTCTTTCCTGCCTTCCTACCTCCTTCCCTCCCTCACCCCTGCTTTCCTACCTCTCTCCGGCTTTCCTCCTCTTACTCCCTACTTTCCTCCCTCTCCCCTTCTTCTCTCCCTCACAATAAGAAAAATGATAGGCAAGGTGACACAATCTCTAACTATGGCTCTATATCTATTCATCTATATGTCTATCACACAAGAATTGAAAGCAATATAGGGAGACGCCTCGGGAACAATCAATTAGACTCCACAAGAAAAGTTATCCCTCTCTATCTCTTTCCAATTGTTTATCTGTCAATCTACTTCTCTCTCTCTCTCTCTCTCTCTCTCTCTCTCTCTCTCTCTCTCTCTCTCTCTCTCTCTCTCTCTCTCTCTCTCTCTCTCTCTCTCTCTCTGAACACTCACCGTCAGGAAGCGTCGTGTTGACCCTCAGTTCTGTTGGCAGCCCTTCCTCTGACCTCACGAAGGGCACCAGAAACACCTCGTACTCAGTGTTGGGGGTCAGGCCGTTCAGAACGTAGCTGGAGGCGCCGGCGTTCATGACTGTCACGGTATCCCAGGGCGTGTAGGAGGAGGAGGAGGACGAGGAGGAAGACGAGGAGGAGGAGGGTGTTGAGGTGGTGGCAGGTGAAGAAGGGGTGGTGGTTGGAGGGGAGGAGGTGACGTGGGGTGCAAGGTGAAGGGCGTGGAGGGAACGGCGTGGGCGGATGTGAACGTAAACGCCTTCCATTCTTGTGCCTGCGCCGGTTACCTGTGGAAGAAGAGAAGACAGGTGAGTGAGGGAGTGAGTGAGTGAGGGAGATTAGCATGTACGGGAAATAGGAAGGAAGGAAGGAAAGAAGAAAGGAAGGAAGGAAGGAAGAATGAAAAGAAAGAATGGCAAAATGAAATGAATCAAGATGGAAGGTATAATTACAGAATGCAAATTACGACACAGAACGAGACATAAAGAAAACGGGCGTGTGGAGACCGCAGAAATGAAGGGAGTTAGGATGAAAGGAAGGATGGAAAAATAAAAGGAAAAAGTGAAAAAAAAGAGTATAGGATGCAAATAACGAAACGGAATCCGACGTAAAAGGAAAGTGAAGAAAAAAAAATAATGTAAAGGAAGAAAAAAGAAAAAATGAAAAAGAAAAATAGAAAAGAAAGAAAAAAAAGAGAAGCCAAATAATAACGAAAAAGAACAAGACATACAAGGATGGAAAAAAAAGCAAGAAAAAGAAGAAAAAAACAAGAAAGACAAAGAAAACGAAGCAAAAAAACTAAAATCAAAGAATGAAGCGAAGAAAAACAGAACAAAACAAAACAAGAAAGGGAAAGTAAAAAAATGTACAGAAGGAAACACACACACACACACACACACACACACACACACACACACACAAAAAAAAAAAAAAAATGTATACACCACGAAATCTACGCCCGTCCCTAAAGTGCATCTCTCAGACCTATACCCAGACTAAGACCAAGAGACACATCCCCTCAAAGGCCTGGCTGGGAGAATTCTCAAGCCTCCTGTGACATCAAGATCAAGACCCTCATTACCACATATCACCAAGACGCTCCAGACGCTTTCCATCAGCCACTATAAAAAACAGCAGAGCGACGCAACACACAGAGCAAGGAAAGTGAGAGAACGGGAATGGTTATGAGGGAGAAGCACTTTCCGGGAGCTTGTTTTCTTTGTCTCTCTCTCTCTCTCTCTCTCTCTCTCTCTCTCTCTCTCTCTCTCTCTCTCTCTCTCTCTCTCTCTCTCTCTCTCTCTCTCTCTCTCTCTCTCTCTCTCTCTTATCACTTTTATTTCTTTCCTTTCCATTCCTTTATTTTCCTTTCCTTTCCTTTCCTTTCCTTTCCTTTCCTTTCCTTCCCTCTCCTCCATACCTTTTTTTCCTTCTCTTATGCCTGCTTCCTTTTATTTCTCACCTATATATTCTCTCTCTCTCTCTCTCTCTCTCTCTCTCTCTCTCTCTCTCTCTCTCTCTCTCTCTCTCTCTCTCTCTCTCTCTCTCTCTCTCTCTCTCTCTCTCTCTCTCTCTCTCTCTCTCTCTCTCCTTCTTCTTCTCCTTCTTCTTCTCCTTCTTCTTCTCCTTCTTCTCCTTCTCCTTCTCCTTCTTCTCCTTCTCCCTCTCCCTCTCCCTCTCCCTCTCCCTCTCTCAAGAAGCTCCGCGGTGTACCTAAGCTTCTTCCCGGCGCATACAAGACATCGCTGCATAACGTGGAAGCGCCGCTCAGAAATAGGGTGAGAGAGTTGAGCCTGAGAGTTGGTATACAGGGTTGCAATAGCCCCTTCTCTTCCTCCCTTCTCCCCAGTAAGTTTTTTTTTTTTCCTTTCATTCTTTAATTATTTTACTTTTCTGCTTTTTTTGTGTTTTTTTCCTGGTTTTGTTTTCTGTTGCTTGTGTTGCCGATGTTACTGTCTGGGACTTCTTGGGTGTTTGAGTACTTTTTTTCTTTTCCTTCATTCTTTTCTTCTGTACTTTTCTTTTGCGTCTTTTTTCTCTCTCTTTTTGTTTTTCTTTTGCTTCCCTTGTCTTGTCGTTCTTACTGTCTTCCATATTTCGATTATTTTTTTTCTTCTTTCTTTCCCTTTCTTCCTTTCTTAATTTTCTTTCTTTTTCTCCTCCATCTTGTTTGTCGCTGTTACTGTCTACCATATATACCTTTTTTTCTTCCTTATTCCTTTTTTTATTTACTTTCCCTTTCTTCCCTTCCTTCCTATCTTCCTTTCTTTCCTGTTTTCCTGTACCTTTTTTTCGTCTTTTTTTCTTTTTGCAACATTTTCTTTTCCTTGCTTTGTCATTGTTCCTGTCTACTATATTTCCGTTATTTGCTTATTTCCTTTTCTTCTTTCCTTCCTTTCCTGTCGACCTTGCTTATTTTTTGTGTATCTTCATTTTTTTTCGTTATCTTGCCGCTGTTACTGTCTCCCATATCTCTGTTTTTTCCTTATTCTTTTCTTTTTGCTTTCTTTCCCTCTATTGGTTCGTTCTTTTCCTCCCCCTCCTCCTCCTCCTATTCCTTCTCTTCCGCCTATCTCATTTCCTATATTCATTCCTCTTTATTCTCTACCCCCTTTTTTTATTTCCTTTTCCCTCCTCTCATTTTCTTTTTGGTATGATTCTCACCTCCTCTTTTTTTTTTACCTCCTCTTCTCCTTCTCTTCCACCCTCTGTTCTTCCCTCCTTCCTCTTCCGCCTTCTTGCCTCATCCTCTACCTCAATACCTCCCTTCCTTCCTCTTCTACTCCTCCTCCTCCCATCATCCTCCCACACAGACTCTTGCCTCTATCCCTTCTTTTCTCCTTCGGTTCCTTCTTACATACTATTACCACCAACACGATCCCTTCTCACATCCCCCTTCCTCTTCCTCTCCTTCTCCCTTCCCCCACCACCTCCATCCCCCAACCGCCGCCCTCAGCATCACCCTTTTGAGAGATTTATCCCAGCGTTTTGCATATTTTATTTTCAATCTCGACCTCTTTCTTTTCTACCATTTATATTTTTAAAAACTGCCTGTACCTCCTCTGTTGCCCTCCTCTCCTCTCCTCTCCTCTCCTCCCCGTCCTCCCTTCCAGCCTTTCTGCAAAATATATTAATACTTTTTCTGCGTTCTGGCAATTTGTTTCCATCGTGCGCAAAGACCCGGATGTTCGCTGTATATGGCCGGATGATTTGTGCCCGGAGACTGCAAACACACACACACACACACACACACACACCATATATATATACATACACATACAGTTCCATTCTCTCTCCCCATTCTCTTTGTCTACCTCCTCCCTTTCCTTATGTATTTCCTCTTTTTCTCTCCTTTCTTACTTCCTTTACTCCTTCCCTTAACCTTCTCTCTCTGGTACCTCCTTTTCGCTCTCTATAATCTACCTCCTTACCTCCCTCCCTTCCTCTACCCGCCTACCTACCTACCTCCCTGCCTTCCTACCTACATACCTACTTTTCCCTACCCACACATGCAAAAGGCCCCGGTTATCTCCCTATTTTGTGACCTCCCCGCCCCTCTCCCCCCCCCCCTGTTACAAGTTCTCACCCCACAAACGCCAATCATGTCAATTTGAACCACTAACTGAAGCATCGACAGACCAGTTCACACCACACCATGTCACACCCTTCTGCCTGGTCCACCTCCCTGCTCCTGTTGTTGCTGGTGGTGTGGTTAGGTTGCCCGCCCACATCTCTTTCCACCACACCGAGTCACACCATACCACCTCCACCTGCTGTTTCCTCCACTTTGTTTTCCATCCACCCCACTCTACGTTCCTCACAGCTCCATTCACTATTCAGTCCACATGTATATTCCATCCACATATATATTCCATCCACGTTTCTGGTGTAGTTTTAAGCTATTTCATCCACTCCACTGTACAATACTCATATCATCACCTCACATCACATTCATAACATTAACTATCATCACCAAGGTCCTTCTATAATAATACCATCATCACTATCACCACCACCATCACCACTACCACTAAAACCCCACCTCACTATACATAAAACCATCCTTACATCATTCCCCTCCCTCCCTTCCCAGCTTCCCTCTTTCCCCATCTATCCCTTCGTCCACCCTTCATCCCCACCTTGAACCCAGCTCCCTCCATCCATCCCATCTACTCATTCAGCCGTACCAAACATGAGCTGCAGCCTGATAGAGGAACATGCTTAGGTTAACAGGCTCGCAGATGCTTTTCCACGCTCAGTTAGAGGGGAAAAAGTGGGCAGGGAGCGTGGCGAAATTTAAGCTTCTTGGTAAAAACTGGTTTGGAATATATATCGAAAAGAGGGGAGGGAGGGAGAGAGAGAGGGGGGGATAGAGCGAGAGAGAGAGAGAGAGTTCATGCATACGCAATGTAGATATGAACACAAGAGAATACGTTGTGAATATTTTAGGTAATTGTACGCTCATACATGCATACATATATCTTTCATACATACAGACAGACAGACACAGACAGACTGACGGACACACACACACACACACACACACACACAAGGGATATATAAAAACTGTACAAAGACGAACTCCTTCCTATTTTTTTCTTAATATCTTTCCTTCACTGATTTTCTTTTTTCTTTCTTACTTCTATCTTTTCCTACTTTTCTTCCTTCCCTTTTCTACTATTTTTCGACTTTCTTTCTTTCCTTCATCCCTTTCCTTCCTTTAACTCCCTCTCCATACCTCCTTTCTTCCTTTCTAATCGTCTTTATTTCCTCCTTCACATATTAACATCATTTCTTCCCTTCCCTTCCTTCCTTCTTACCTTCCTCTCTTTCTCCCTCCCTCTCTCTCTCTCCCTCCCCCTCTCACTCTCCTCCCTCCCTCCCTCCCACCCACAATAAACCTCAGCCGCGCAAGGTACCTACGAGCACAGTCTCATCTGGGGAGGTGTTATTCTCTCCCCCCTCCCCCCCTCTCCCCCCTCCAAGAGCCATACCTCACCCACACATTATTACTCTCTCTCTCTCTCTCTCTCTCTCTCTCTCTCTCTCTCTCTCTCTCTCTCTCTCTCTCTCTCTCTCTCTCTCTCACTTGCTATATATATACATATTGCGTCCCTTTGAACCTTGAGAGAGAGAGAGAAGAAGAGAGAGAGAGTTATTTTAAAGTTTCGGAGATAATACTTTTCTTATTTTCTCACTTATTTCATATTTTGTCCTCTCTCTCTCTCTCTCTCTCTCTCTCTCTCTCTCTCTCTCTCTCTCTCTCTCTCTCTCTCTCTCTCTCTCTCTCTCTCTCTCTCTCTCTCTCTCTCTCTCTCTCTCGGGGGAAAGAAACATAACATCAATCACTGTAGCTACAACATCACCATCAACACCACCACCACCACCATCACCACCCTCATAACAGGCCCTCAACCCTTCAGCCCCACACCACCATCCCTCAACACCACGACCATCACCACCACCACCACTGCTACTACTTTTACAACACCACCACCACCACCACCACCACCTCTCCCCCCCCCCCTTTCCTTCATTCTCCTCCTTCTCTCAGAACAACTTCTTTCCTCCTCCTCCTCCTCCTCCTCCTCCTTCTACGGACATCACCAGTTCCTTTCATCTCTCTATTCTTTCTTTCCTCTCTTCTTCCTCACTTCCATACCACTTTTTCATTTCTTTCCCCATCTTCTTTCTTCCCCCTCTCTCTCCACTACTTCCCCTTTCTATCCCGCTCTCCCTCTTCCCCTCACTTTTCTCCTCTCCCATACAGACTCTCCTTCCTTCCTTCTTTTTTCTTGTTCTTCTCTTCTTCATTTTCCCTTCTCTATTCTCTTCTTGTTTGAACCTAATCTTGCCTTCCCCTTTACCCCTTCGCCACGATCCATTCTCTTCATCCCTCTCTCTCTTCTTTCTAACCCGTCTACCTTCCCTCCTTCTCTCCCCTACCTCCCTACTGTCTCCCCCTCCCTCCCCCGTTAGGCAGACAGACACACGGCCTCGTCACTCACGGCGCCACAAAAGTACGTCCGCCTCAGCCTCTAATCACCACATCTTAATGCCGCTCCTCCATCGCCGCCGCCTCCGCCGCCTCTTCCTTCCCCGCCGCCGCCACCAGCACCACTCTCATCGCCTTCCTCTATCTCCTTCTCCTTCTGGTGGTGGTGGTGGTGAGGCGTTGATGGTCTTTGTTTCTGATTCTTCTTGTTTTCTTTCTTAAGTTTCGTTTAATGCTTCTGTTTCTGTTTCTTTTCTTGTGTCTTTTTGTTAATGTTGCTTTGTTTTGATTTTCTTCCATATCTCCCTCTTTCCTTTCCTCTTCTTCTTCTGTTGCTTCTGTTTCTTTCGTTTCTGATTTTCGTATAATCTTCTATTCCTCTACTTCTTCCTCGTCTTTCTCTTCTACTTCGCTCTTTTTCTTTTTTGTCTTGATCTTCTACTTACATTTTTGGTTTCTTGTTTTCTTGGTTTTATTTTCTCTATTTTATTACTGTCTTCCTTCTTCTTCTCTCCTTTTCCTTCTTTCCTTCCTTCCTTACTTTTCCTTTCCTCCTTTCTTCCTTCTCTCCTTTTCCTTCTTTCCTTCCTTCCTTGCTTTTCCTTTCCTCCTTTCTTCCTTCTCTCTTTTTCCTTCTTTCCTTGCTTTTCCTTTCCTCCTTTCTTCCTTCTCTCCTTTTCCTTCTTTCCTTCCTTCCTTGCTTTTCTTTTCCTCCTTTCTTCCTTCTCTCCTTTTCCTTCTTTCCTTCCTTCCTTGCTTTTCCTTTCCTCCTTTCTTCTTTCTCTCTTTTTCCTTCTTTCCTTCCTTCCTTGCTTTTCCTTTCCTCCTTTCTTCCTTCTCTCCTTTTCCTTCTTTCCTTCCTTCCTTGCTTTTCCTTTCCTCCTTTCTTCCTTCTCTCCTTTTCCTTCTTTCCTTCCAACCCTTCTTTCTTCCTTCTCTCCTTTTCTTTCTTCCTTCCTTCTTAATCTCCCTCTTACGATAGTCTCCCTTGCTAGTGTGCTCTCCTCTCCCTTGGCTAATATATCAACCCTCACACCCTTCGCCCTCTTCGCCCGGGACTCGAACTGACGTGCACGGATTGTCTTTGCTTCCCTGGACACGTTAGCCACCGCGCCACCAGAAGGGTTATTAACCGAATCGCCTTTTGATGGGTCACTGAAAAAGGTTTGGATTTAATTAAGTGATGAAGGAAAGAAAAAAAATATGGTCTTTTTTTTTTCCTTTTCATTTAATTTGGTGTCTGGTTTTATGTCTCTCTCTCTCTCTCTCTCTCTCTCTCTCTCTCTCTCTCTCTCTCTCTCTCTCTCTCTCTCTCTCTCTCTCTCTCTCTGTCTCTTCTCTTCTCTTCTCTTCTCTTCCTTCCTTCCTTCCTTCCTTCCTTCCCTTCCTTCCTTCCTTCCCTTCCTTCCTTCCTTCCCTTCCTTCCTTCCTTCCTTCCTTCCTTCCCTTCCCTTTAATTCCCTTCCCTTCCCTTCCCTTCCCTTCCCTTCCCTTCCCTTCCTTTTGTTTCTTTTCTTTATGTTTCTGTTGATTTGGTTGGTTTTTCTCTCTTCCTACTTTCTCTTCTTTCTTTTCTTCTCTCTCTCCTCTTCTTCTGAGCTTCTTTTTTTTTTGTTCCTGCTCTATTTACAGTATTTCGTTTTGTTTCCTCCTTTTACACTTCCTTCTTTCGCCTTTTCTTTTTCTTTTCCATTTTCTTCTTCTATCCTTTTTTATCTTTCTCTGTTTTCTCTTTCTCTCTTCTCATTGTTAGTCTCTTGCATGGACCTTCTCTTCTCCCTCCCATTCCCTTCCTTTCTTCCTTCTCCCCTTCCTCCCTTCCTTCCTTTCTACGAGTATCTATCTCTGTTTTCTCCGACCCTCCCAATGTTAGTCCGCAAAATGGACCTCTTTCCCTTCCCCTTCCTTCCTTCCTTCCTTTCTATATCTTTGTTTACTCTTTCCCTCCTCCTGCATGGACCTCCTCTTTCCCTTCCCCTTCCTTCCTTCCTTCCTTTCTATCTATCTCTGTTTTCTCCGTCCCTCAAAATGTTAGTCCGCTGAATGGACCTCTTTCCCTTCCCCTTCCTTCCTTCCTTCCTTTCTATCTATCTCTGTTTTCTCTCTCGCTCCTTCCAATGTCAGTTCCTGCATGGCTTCCTCGCCCAATATGCCTTTTCTGCGCCCTCCTTTGTCGCTCCCTGTCGGCCAATGGAAGTACTTTGTTTTCTTGCCCTGCCTCCCTGCCTCCCTGCCTCTTTGCTTGCCTGTATCTCTCAACCCCTTGCTCTGGTTTCTTTCCCTTCCTCAGGCTATCTCTCCCTCTCTCACTCTCTCTGTTCTCTACCAACCTCCTTCTTTTTTTTCTTCTTCCCCTTCTTTCCCTGCCTTCCTCCCTGTCTCAACCCTTGCCTTAGTTTTTTTTTTTTTTCCCTACCTCAGGCTCTCTCTCCCTTGCCTCGCTCTCTCCCTTCCCCCTTCTTCTTCCCCTTCTTTTCCTTCCTGTCTCCGTGTCTCCCTTCCTCAACCCTTCCTTTAGATTCTTTCCCTACCTAAGGCTGTATTATTCTCTCTCTCTCTCTCTCTCTCTCTCTCTCTCTCTCTCTCTCTCTCTCTCTCTCTCTCTCTCTCTCTCTCTCTCTCTCTCTCTCTCTCTCTCTCTCTCTCTCTCTCTCTCTCTCTCTCTCTCTCTCTCGTTATCGGTATTATCTTCCCTTCTTCTTCCATACTAACTCCCTCTGCTCTCCCTTCTTCTTCCATACTATCTCCCTATCTCTATTTCCTCCCTTCTTCTTTTTCTTCTCTTTGCTTTCACTCCCCTATCGCAAACTACCTTCCTTATCTCCTTCCTTCTTCTTTTTCCTCAGTTTGCTTTCCCTTCCCTTCCCTTGTCATTCTGCCCTGATTTCGCCTTTCTCAAACAGTCCCTTTCCCTCCCTTCTTCCCTTCCTTTCCTTACTCAACTCCTTCGACCTCCTTTTCCACCCTTCTTACCTTCCTCCCCTTCAAGTTTCCTCTCTCCCTTCTTTTCTCTTTCTCCTTCCATTCCAGTTTCTTCCCTCCCTTCTTTCATCTTTTTTCCTTCTTTCTTTGCTTTCTTTTTCCATTCCTCCCTTCCTTCCTCCTCACCCAACCTCCTCCTCCTCCTCCTCCTCCTCCTCCTTTTACTATTCCATTTCTCTCCCCTTTATCGGAACACGAATATATGCTTTCCTTTCGTTTGTTTATGCATAATGCCCCCCTTCCCCTCACGCCCCATCCTCCTCCTCTCCCCCATCACCCCTTCATCCCCCACCGACCCCCTTTCCCCGCCCGACCCACGACCGACCTAAATTCATATTCCGAAACGACGACCGAGGAATTGAGGAAAATGTTGGACTGGCGAGAGTAAGGAGGGAAAGTGAGGCAAGGAAAACTTATGGAGATAAAAAATGGAAACTCACGAATTTGATGGAGAGTGAATGGAGTGATGAATGGAGGAGGAAAGGAAGAATAAGCAAATAAAAGTAAATAATGAAAAATGAATAATAAACCGAGAAAACAGGAAAAGAGGGAAGTGAAGCAAATAAGAAGTAAAGAAAGATATATAGAGATAGACAAAGAAAGACCGACCTATGAATGAAGAATGAATGACCTAGTGAACAAAGCAAGGAAAAAAGTGACTATACGAAAATGGAAATAAAGAAAAAGAAGGAAAGATCAATATGAAGGCCGAACCTTAAAGAACACGAACCCCTCAAACGAATACAAAAATTTAAAAAAGTGAATAGTGAAAATGAATAGAGAAAAAAAAACGTGAAAATGACGAGAATATCTAACAAAAAGAATCTGAAACGGACAGGACGAAGGAAAAATAAGTGAAAATATTAGGAAAGAGAAGGAAAAAAACATAACGAAAAGGCGAGTGAACGAGAGAGAGAGAGAGAGAGAGAGAGAGAGAGAGAGAGAGAGAGAGAGAGAGAGCGTAACAAGCAATACAAGTACACACATTCACAGGATGAAGAGAAGGGAAGAGGAGGAAGGAAAACAAGGAAGGAAGGAAGGAAGGAAGGGAAGGAAGGGGAACGCAAGAGACAGTAGACATGTATTGGCCTGAGGAGAGAGAGAGAGAGAGAGAGAGAGAGAGAGAGAGAGAGAAGAGAGAATGTTTGCTGCGGGGACTCTCATTTCTTCCCCTCCTCCTCCTTCTCCTCTTCCTCCTCTTCCTTCTCTTCCTCCCCTTCACTATCACCTCTTTTTTTGTTCGTGCATAGCTATTCGTTATCTTAGGAAGGTGGAAACGAGGGGGAGGATGATGGGAAGAAGAGGAGAGAGAGGGAGAGAGAGAGAGAGAGAGAGAGAGAGAGAGAGAGAGAGAGAGAGAGAGAGAGAGAGAAGGGGGAAAGTGATGTGATGCGAATGGAAAATCTTGAGTCCAAAGATGTATCTGGTTTTGTATGTATATATATATGTATGTATGTATGTATGTATGTATGTGTGTATGTATGTATGTGAAAAAGCGGAGATGGAAGAGGAAGAGCAGGAAGAGAAAGAGGAGAAAAAAGGAAGGAAAGTGGAACAGACAACATTTTATAAATATTCTAATGATTAAAAAAAAATGGACCTAATATGTGTGTATGTTTGTGTATATGTATAAATTAATGTATGTACGTGTGTATGTATGCATTTGTCTAAGTATGTATGTATAATTGTATGGATATGAATGTAAGCATATCGTTCGTTATCTGTATAGTTCATATTTTAAAACAATCAACGCCAAATTAACACAAAACTACATTAATTAAAACGAACAGGTAACCCCAAAACACAGGTACAAGAACACCTTACACCCGGAGAAGGCAACAAGAACAGGAGAAGAAGAAAAAGATGCGAGATATTGGGCATTAGACTGAGAGAGAAAGGAAGGGAGGAAGGGAAGGAAACGAGAGAGGGAAAAAACAACAACTTAACGAAGACAGGAACACAAGGACATAAGGAGAAGAAGAGAAAGACGTGAGATATACAGCATAATGATAAAGGAAGGAAGGAAGGAAGGAAGGAAGGAAAAAATTACCTAACCAAAGAAGAAACACAAAAAATTAAGAACATAAGAAGAAGAAGAAAAACACGAGAGATACAGCGTCAGGAAAAGGTAGAGAAAGAAAGGAAGGAAGGAAGGAAGGAAAAAATTACCTAACCAAAGGAGAAACACAAAATTAAGAACATAAGAAAAAGAAGAAGATAAAAACGAGATACAGCGTCAGGAAAAGGTAAAGAAAGGAAGGAAGGAAGGAAGGAAGGAAAAAATTACCTAACCAAAGGAGAAACACAAAAAATTAAGAACATAAGAAGAAGAAGAAAAACACGAGAGATACAGCGTCAGGAAAAGGTAGAGAAAGAAAGGAAGGAAGGAAGGAAGGATAAAATAAAGAAGAGGAAAGAAAAATACCCAAACCAAAGGAGGAACACACACAAAAAAAACTATAAACATAAGAAGAAAAAAATACGATACAACGTCAGGAAAAGGTAAAGAAAGAAAGGAAGGAAGGAAGGAAGGGAAGGACGAAGGACAAATGAAGGAAGGAAGGAAGAGAGAGAAGGAAGGACAAAAAATATAGCTAACCAACGGAGGAAACTTCAGAACATAAGACCATAAGGAATAGAAAACGGAGGACCCCACTCAGGCAACAGAAGGGGGGGCTCATGTAAACTCCAGCACCACGTATCTGCGCCGTCCATGAATTCTCCTAACCTTTCCTTGTAGGCGCCTATCGTATTTGCACTAACAGCCTATAAAGGGAGGAGCAGTGTTGGGGTGAGCGGCGGAGGAGACGGCGGAACAGACAAGGGAAACCGGTGTACTGGGACAGGTATAGCGTTAATTAGGCCGAAAGGAATAGTTTTGCTGGGATGGAAAGGGAAAGGGGAGTGTAGGGAGGAAGTTAGAGATACAGGAGAGAATATGGAAGGTGGAAAGGAAGGAAGGAAGGAAGGAAGGATGGAAGGAAGGAATGACTGAAAAAAATAATGAGGAAAGGAAGAAAGGAAGTAAACAATAAATAAATGATAGAAGAAAGGAAGGAAGAAAGGAAGGGGAGGAAGGAAGGAAGGATGGAAAGAAGGAAAGGAATAAATAATGAGTGACTGAAAAAAAAATTAATGAGGAAAGGAAGAAGGAAGTAAACAATGAATAAATGAAGGAAGGAAGGAAGGAAGGGAGAAAAGGAATAAAATAAGAAGAAAAAAAGTTAAGAGGGTGGAACAGAACATTAATTAAGATACAGAATAAGAAAGAAATTGAAAAAAAAAGATAAACGAAAAAAAAAGAAAACTGGGTGAACAAGGGAACAGAAATGAGGAGAGGAAGGAAGGAAGGAAGGAAGGAAGGGAAGGAGAGATAAAGGGAAGGAAATAAGAATGTAAAACAGAGAATTGTTGAGACAGAGAGAGAGAGAGAGAAAGAGAGAAATCGTGAAGGAAAGCGAGAGACAAACAGACAAACAGACAGACAGACAGGTTCCTACACTACACTCCTGCTCATCCGGTCCTCCCCAATTTTGTGAGCCGAGGCGAGAGGTGACGGAAGGAGGGGGGGAGCGAGGAGGGGAAGGGGGGAGAGGGGAGAGGGGGAGGGGGAAGGGGGGATTATTAAGGGATTAGGGCATAATAATTGGTCGACAGAGATGATTGGAATAGCCAGTGTAATTGGCAGCCATTGATTTTGGGGGGAGGGGGGAGGGGGGAGGGGGGAGGAAGGAGGGGGTGAGAGAGAGAAAAGGGGGAGAAGGGGAGAGTGGTATGGGGGGTAGGAGGGGTGATATTAGAGACGAGGAGGAGGAGGGAGGAAAAAAATGGGGGAGGGAGGAAAGGGAGGGGAGGAGAGTGGAGGGGGAGGGAAGGGAGGAGAGGGATAATATAGATGGGTAGATGGTCTTAAGGGAAATGGGTAAGGGGAGGGAGGGGAAGAGAGGGGTAAGAGAGGGGAAGGGAGGGAAAGGGAGGGTGAGGCAAGGCTGTATTGAGGAAGTAGAGAAAGGGGTTTTGGGTAAGATAAAGGGGAAGGAAAGAGGGAGGGAAATGAAGGATAAGATTGCACAGTGAAGTTCTGATGATGTGTTAGGGGAAGGAAGGGAGAGAAAAGAAGGTAAGAAAAGGAGAGGAACATAAAGAAAAAGGAGAGGAAATAAAGGGAAGAAGAGGAAGAGAAAAAGTGCACTGAGAAGATAGTTGAAAGATAGAAGAGAAAGGAAGGTAAATAGATGGTAAGAAAAAGGAGAAAACAAAAAAAAAAAGAAGAAGCGAGGCATTGATGATAAAAGAAGGGAAGTGGGAACGAGAGAGAGAGAGAGAGAGAGAGAGAGAGAGAGAGAAAGGAAGCTGAAGGTTGCATGGGAGGGGAAAAGAAAGGAGAAGCAAAATATGGGAAAGAAATGAAAGTGTAAAAGAGGGAAAGGGAGGGGAGGTATATAAGAGGAAAAAAGAAGAAAAGAGCGGAGGAAAATGCAGGAAAGCAAAGAAAAAAGTAAAGAAGAAAGATATGTCAAAATGAGGGCAGGGAAACGAGAGTGTGAGAGGGGAAAAGGAGAGAAGGTATATGAGGAAAAAGAGGAAAAGCGGAGGAGGAAAGTGCAGGAAAGTATGGCAGTGATGGTGTAAAGAAAAAAAAAGAAATGTGAAAATAAGGGCAGGAAAACGAAAGTCTGAAAGAGAGGGGAAAGGAAAGTAAAAGAAAAAAAGGGAAAGGAGGAAAAGAGCGAAGGAAAAGTGCATTCTGGGAAGTTGTGAAACAGAAAGTGAAGTTGACGAGTAAAAAAAGAAGGCAACGAAGGAAAGCAAAAGGAAAGGAAAGGAAAAAGATGGTGAAAGAGGACAGGAAAGGAAAAGAAAAGAGGAGAAAGAAAGGAGTGAAAGAGGAGTGCATTGTGAGGCAGTGATGGTGTAATTGGTCTATAATGGGAGTGGCAGTTTTTGTTGCTTCGGCGAGAATGTCTTTAATAAGTTGGCGGATAAAATGGCGCGAGGCAATTACAGAGGAGGCGGGGGTGGAGGGGGAGGGGGTGGGGGTGGTGGGGGGGGTGGAGGTGGGCGTGAAAATGAAGATAAGGAAGAGAGGTGAAGGAGGACGACGAGGTGGAGCAGGAGGAAGAGGAGGAGGAGGAGGAGGACGAAGTGGAGGAGGTAGTGGTGAATGAGAAGGAGGAGGAGGAGGAGGAATATGAATAGATGAGGGAAGAAGATAAATAAAAGGAGAAGAATGAAGAAGAAGAAGAAGAAGAAGAAGAAGAAGAAGAAGGATAACGAGAACGAGATGAAGAACAAGATTAATTAAGGAGTGAATGAAGAAAAAAGAATGAAAATAATGAGTAGAAAAGATGAAAGAAAAAACAAGTAAAAGAAAGGGAAAAAGGAGAGACTGAAAATGAGAGAAAGAAAGTGAAAGTGAGCGAGAAAGAGAGTGAGAGAGTGGGCGCCATCCAGGTAAACAGAATTCCTCCATTACTCATTATTTTCCCTCACCTGCGATAAATCAATTAGTGGAAACAATTTGGCCATTAGTTCACCTGGTAACGGCGCACAGGTATGATACGAGCCAGGCAGGTGAGGCAAGGTAAATAACGCGATAGATACATCAAAGCCATCAAAACCTTTATCAATATCAACGGAAAGAAGATAGAGAAGATAAGGAGGAGATGAAGGATGGAGAAGAAGAAGAAGGAAAAGAGGAAGAAGAAGAAGAGGAAGAACAAGAAGAACAAGGAGATGATGATGATGATGATGACGAAGAAGAAGAAGATGGAGAAGAACTGAACAGATAAATATATGAAATGAATAGACAGAGAGAAAGAGAAAGAGGAATAGAAACGAGAGCGAGAGCGAGAGCGAGAGCGAGAGAGAGAGAGAGAGAGAGAGAGAGAGAGAGAGAGAGAGAACCAATAACACCATGACACTAAGTCCTCGCGGAACTGACAGCTTTCCATATTACTGCAAAGTGTGAGGAGAATTTCACCATACTAGGGGGGGGGGGGGAGAGAGAGAGAGAGAGAGAGAGAGAGAGAGAGAGAGAGAGAGAGAGAGAGAGAGAGAGAAACGGAAAAACGGGAGATGGAAGAGGGGAAAGAGAAGGGGATGCTGGGAAAAGAAGATGGAGAGTAATGAGCTGGGTGATGATAATAGTAATGATGATAATGGTAAGAATGTACATAAGAATGGTTTCCCACACGCAGGTATACCGGAATTTAATATAACCTGAACTTAACTTAACCTGACCTGACCCAACTTTAGCTAACCGAATTTTACCGTACCGAACTATATTTAACCCTAACCAAACCTTACTTACTTACCTGACCAAGCCTTACTTAACTAGCCGAATCTTACTTAAACTAACCGAGCCTTACCTAACCTAATTTAACCTGACCTGACCCAACTTTAGCTAACCGAACCACACTTAACCCTAACTAATCCTTACTTACTTACCTGACCAGGCCTTACTTAACTAGCCCCAACTAACTAACGTTTAATCGCCCTACCGCTAACCTTACTAAACCTGACCAAACTGACAACCTGACAACTAGCTAACCGAACCATACTTAACCCTACCCAAACCTTACTCACCTGACCAAGCCTTACTTAACTAGCCGAATCTTACTTAACCTAACCGAGCCTTGCCTAATCGAACCTTACCTAACCTAACCGAACTTTACTTGTAACCGAGTCTACCTTACAAACCAAATCGAGCCTTACCCTAACCGAACTTTACCTAACTTGAAGCTAACCTAACCTAACCTAACCTAACCGAACTTTACTTGTAACCGAATCTACCTTACTAGCCAAATCGAGCCTTACCCTAACCGAACTTTACCTAACTTGAAGCTAACCTAACCTAACCGAGCTTTACTTGTAACCGAATCTACCTTACTAGCCAAATCGAACCTTACCCTAACCGAACTTTACCTAACTTGAAGCTAACCTAACCTAACCTAACCTAACCGAACTTTACTTGTAACCGAATCTACCTTACTAGCCAAATCGAACCTTACCCTAACCGAACTTTACCTAACTTGACCTAACCTCACCTTACCCTAACCGAACTTTACCTAACTTGACCTAACCTCACCTAACCTAACCTAACCTTACCTTAACATCGAACTTTACTTAACCTAACCGGACCTTACTTAAACGTGAACCTAACCTAACCTAGCCTTTACTAACCTAAACACAAGACAGACAGACAATATGAACATTCCCAGGTTAACTAAAAAAGATACACAGGTCAATTATAGAAGACATCATTAACTTGCACAGTAAAACAAGAGGAGCCACGCTTTATTACGAGTTCTCCTACCCATCCCCTCTCTCATTATCCATCTCATTATTTTACTTCGCCACGATATTACAGGTAGACAGACAAACGCTCAAACAGACAGAGAAATATAGACGGAAAATAGATACATAGATAGATATACACGGACATACAGACAGATTAATATGCAGATAGAAACACCCAGACCGATAGATAGACAAAGAAATAGACAGACAGTTAGAGATAGATTGACAAAAAGTGACTGAGAGACTGATAGACACAGACAGACAGACAGAAAGAGACAGATAAACACACAGCACCAATTACAACAGTATGCCTCACAAGCACAACAAAGAGACCACCACCACTATTAGAACGACACACAAACACACACACAAACAACAACCCCTCCCCCACCCACCCTTCATCCCCACACACACGCACACACATACAGACAGACACCGGGCACGCTTACAATAGCATCCCAGGCACATGAGTCCAATACCGTCCGCCGCTGGGGCTAATAGGCGACATGCAAGCGGCTGTAAACCTCTCGCCGATGCACGAAAATTGCCTAACATTGGTTGCCGCTAGAAACGAGGACACGCAGGCGGCGCTGATGGTCGCGGCCGGGCAATACACAAATACCAACCCGTTATTATCGCCGCGAGTGTGAGTGTAGAGGGAATGGCCGGCGGCTTCAGCATCATTCTTCGGCCCAGCGCTGTCATATTATTGTACTCAACGCATTCCATTGTCGTACTTTCTGACCGATAACTATAGCAGAAACAAACAAAAAAAGCATCAATAAATAACAGTTTTTACGTTAACTTTAATATTCTATCGTTGTGTGTGTGGTTGCGACTGTCTTCGAGCATAAATGTGATAAATGCAATGTTCAGAGTACGACAATTTGGCAACCCTGCAAGTTCGGCCGTGGGGTTAGATGTGGTGGGTGAA